>NC_084638.1:13838052-13858052 GCF_033978795.1 Nerophis ophidion
TTCTGGAAGATCCCTTATCTGCTTATTGTTTTAATAGTGTTTTAGTGAGATTGTAAAGACATACCTCGAGGTCGGATGGCTGCGGTGATCATGCAGTGTCTCAGAGAGAAGCCGAAGAGCCAAGCTCACAGCTGCCTTTTAAACAGCTACTGCAGGAGGACGAATAATCCAATGATGTCTCCGGTAAGATATATATATATATCACAATTTTTCCATCCAAAAATATGCTGGTTGACGTAGAGAAAACATGTTCGCTTGACCGCTCTGCTTCACAACAAAAAAAGAAACACCGGCTGTGTCTCGGTGCTAAAGGCAGCTGCAATCCACCAACAGCATTGTTCTTTATAGTCTCCATTATTAAATGAACAAACTGCAAAAGATTCAGCAACACAGATGTCCAAAATACTGTGTAATTATGCGGTTAAAGCAAACGACCTTTAGCCGCGATGGTGCAGCGCTAATATTTCCTGACAGTCCGTGACGTCACGCGTACGTGTCATCATTCCGCGACGTTTTCAACAAGAAACTTGTGGGAAATTTAAAATTGCACTTTAGTAAACTAAAAAGGCCTTATTGGCATGTGTTGCAATGTCGATATTTCATCATTGATATATAAACTATCTGACTGCGTGGTGGGTAGTAGTGGCTTTCAGTAGGCCTTTAATTTGTTCTTTCATTTAAAAAGTCACCCGTGAGAGAATGAAGAGTATTTAATAAATACAGTTTTGGTCAATTGACTTAGTTGTGATTTCCCTCTCTGCATGAAAGTTTAAAAGTAGCATATATTAATGCAGTATGAAGAAGAATGTTTTAATGTAGACACTGTGATTATATGCATCAAGTGTTCATTCAAGGCCAAGGCAGAATATCGTAATATATATCGTATATAGCAATATGGCATAAAAATATCGCGCTATTAATAAAAGCCAAAATCGCCCAGCCATATGATATTGGCGATAAGATCTATTATTTTTATTTTGTACTCAGAAGACTTATTCCTCTTAAATATTGTTCCCACATCTCTCAAAATCTGTTTGTGAGCATTTCTTCTTTGCCAAGATAATCCATCCCACAATGAAAGAAATGCTCACTAACACAGATTTAGACAGATTTGTGAACTATATTTGAAAGGAATAGGTGTTTTATATCTTTGAGTTCAAATCCTGAAAAATGGGAGCAACAACAAAAGTGTTGCTCTTTGTTATAACGAGCAAATCATCAGTCCTTAACATTAAAAAGACGTCTGAGTCTTCCATTTAAATTTGTGAAAATGTTTAAAATGTGTTATGTTGCAGCCAACTGTGCCCCGCTGTTGCTAGGTGACAAAGGACACACTTCACTGGAGCCAGGGCAGGTGTGACCATGTGATGTCATAAAGGACCCACATAACCCCCAAGCCGTTTGTCTTTCAAATGATGCAGCCCCCCTGACGACATCATCAGAGCGACAGATAGAAGAACTGCTGATGTCAGGTTTTGGTGCGACGAGACACTTGAATCGAATAACACTTTTTGTGTTTGCTGGAAAATGGCGCTTTACGCAGCTCGAGTTTTATCAGAGATGGGCTGGGAGAAGCATTACGCCCTCCCAGTGCTCAACGCTGAAAACAAGGCTTTGATTGAACAGGTAAGGCTGGATTGTTTTTTTTATTACTTGTTTTTTTACTCTTGGCATGAAAACAATCATTAAGAAGTTTTGTAAAATGTGCACTAGGGGGTACATTGTTCAAAAAGGTTAAATAATAAAATAGAATTTTGTAAACACTTTATATATGCTTTTAATGTTTATCTTGACATATTTTATATAGAGCTGTCAATTGATCATTTCAAAAAATCTGATTAATCAGGCAATGTACAACATTTACTCCTTTACATAATTAAAATGAACCCTTTAATGATTTATGCTAAACTTCAATATATTTTCTCCTAAGTGTTTTATTAGACTCCAGGCATGAACAACATCAATAAAAAACCCTGCAAAATCACATTTCCCAAGGAGTTTGGGAAATGTCCACAGAGTGGACATTTGTTTGCGGTTTAACGGATGAAAAATGTTTAATAATTGAATAGGATTTTGTGAACACTAAAATATGCCTTTAATGATGTTTAACAATATATTCACATATTTAATATAGTGTGGTCAATTGGTCATTTAAAAAAAATCTGATAATCAAACTTTGGAATTTGTATTGGTCACAAATCATAAATTACTCGCTTACATACTTAAATTAGTCCTTAAATTGATAATTGATGAAAACCTATTTTAAGATGTTTTCCCTTAAGTGTTTTATTACTCTTTAGGCATGAACATTTAAAAAAGAAAAACACATTTCCCAAGAATTTAGTGAAATGTCTACTAGGGTGGAAATTTGTTTGGTAAAAAAAACAAATGTCAAAGATTTTATGTTAAAGAAAAAAAATAAATAAATTACATATATATATATATATATATATAAGTATATATAGATATATATATGTATATATATATATATATAAGTATATATATATATAAGTATATATAGATATATATATGTATATATATAAGTATATATAGATATATATATGTATATATATATATATAAGTATATATATATATATAAATATATATAGATATATATATGTATATATATATATATATATATATATATAGGTATATATATATATAAGTATATATAGATATATATATGTATATATATATATATATAAGTATATATATATATATATGTATATATATAAGTATATATATATATGTATATATATAAGTATATATGTATATATATAAGTATATATATATATATACATATATATACATATATATATATATATATATATATATATATATATATATATATATATAGGTATATATATACATATATATATATGTATATATGTATATATGTAGGTGTGGGAAAAATCACAAGACTACTTCATCTTTACAGAACTGTTTCATGAGGGGTTCCCTCAATCATCAGGAGATTTTAATGGAAGCATTCACATACAATGGTTTATATAGGGCACAGAGTGGGTGGGTACAGGCAGGCGTAGGGTGTGGTGATTGGCTCGTGTTACCTAGGAGGTGTTTCCGTCTGTGGCGGCATGTTGAAATGATTTCACTGCGCTTGTTGAGGGATGATAGATCTGGATGATATATAATAAACAGTTTCTCTTTTAAGCGTAGGTTGCATCTTTTATTACCACTGTTGTAAGGTGTGTTGGATGCAAGAATTTGGCATGTTATTGAATAATCAACATTATTGTCTTTGAGGTTCCAAATGTGTTTGGTGAGTTCTGTAGAATTCCGCAAAGTCTGGTTTCTAAAGGAGGCGCTGTGATTATTCCATCTTGTTTTGAACGCTCCTTCGGTTAATCCTACGTACGTGTCGGATGTGTTAATTTCCTTGCGTGTTACCTTTGCTTGGTAAACGACTGATGTCTGTAAGCACCCTCCGTTGAGAGGGCAATCAGGTTTCTTGCGACAGTTACATTCCTTATTGGTTTCAGAGTCGTTTAGTCTGGGGGTGGGCAGTCCTTTTACAATTGCTTTGTCGTGGTTTGAAATGATTTGTTGTATGTTATCCATACAGCTGTAGCTCAATTTAATGTTCTTGTTGAATATTTTTCTTAGGGTGTTGCCTTTGGGGAAGTGTTTGTCGATCAGAGTGAGGAACTTGTGGCCGATATTGGTTGAGACGTTTTTGCTGAATGGCGGATTGTACCAGATGATGTTGTTTCGTTTTCTGCTCTTTTTTGGTTGGTTTCCTGGAGTGGGTTCATAGGTGAGGGGGAAGTTGTATCTGGTTTCATCAAGTGCTTTCTGGTACGGGGGGGTTGCTTGGTCGAATTCAGCTTTGCTAGATGACAGCATCGATAGCCTTTTATTAATTCCGGTAGGTATTCTTTTTGTTGTGGTGGGTGGGTGGCTGCTGTCATGGTGCACGTATTGGAGTGTTGTGTTGGGTTTCGTGAATGGTTGGTAGCTGTTATTTCTCAGGTTGAACGTGACGTCGAGGAAGTTGACGGTTTGCTTGTTGGCTTCAATCGTGATCCGTAGGCCGTTTTCTTTGAAGATTTGGCATATGCGCTTCTTGGTGTTCTCGCTGCTCCTTGGCGAGGCGCGGCACACTGCCAGTCCGTCATCACGGTAAATACCAAGGTTCAGGTTGAGGTTAGCAAGCTGGAAGAGGAGGAAACTCCCAACGAGTTCACACGTTTCTGCTCCGTCAAAACTCCCCATAGTAACGTCAAATGTTGAATTGTTCTTTTTTTGCCATGGTGTACTGTTGTGGATGAGTATGGAGTTCTTTGCGTGGATGATGATGTTTCTTTCGTTGCCTGTGATTGAGTCGTAGTCCGAGGCAAATTTTAGTGCTTGGGTCAGTAGGTCTTGCGTGATGGAAGGGTAAAATTCTTCGATGTCGAAGGAGATAAAGTTGTGTTGTTGTTTGTCTTGGATGTTGCTGCTGTATTTCTCCATTGGTTGAGTGGTGTTTTGTCCTTGATTTTTGTGTTGATTCTGTCCAGGATTATTTTGCTGATTTGTTCTATTTCAGATTTAGTTGGGTTTATTAGTCGGCATGTTGGGTTATTTGCGAAGTTGGGTTTGTGGTCCTTCAATGTGATGAAGGCTTCTTTGTTGGCTGTGGCGTCCACCCTGTCCTCAATATCCAGTTCAGTTTCGATCCGCTTGTTTTCCAGGTGGATGTTCTGTAAAGTGTTGGGTTGCGCTTTTTTGTATGATTTGGTGATGCTTTTGTCCAGTAAAGTGTTATGTTCTGGTATGTCCATTCTGTAGAAGTTTGTGGTTATATCGGCGGCTATGATGAGGTTGCTTACTTTCTTGCTTACTTTCTTACTTTACTTTCAGTCAAATTTAAGCCAGCCCGCAACCCATTCCTCACCAAGCTGAAAAATGACACGGAGCGCATCAAGAAAGTAAGCAACTTCATCATAGCCGCCGACAAAACCACAAACTTCTACAGACCAGACAAAAAGCAGCTTAAAAATTTCTATGTATACAACAAACCAAGAACCAAGTATTTCCTCCCCTGGTAGTGGGTCACCGGGCCCCCCCTGCTGGAGATAGGGCTCAATAGCTGTGCATGGAAGGGTGGGATGCGAGTAAAATAGAATTCTATATTTAATAAAACAATGTTTCTCATGTCATTTTGCAGATTTGCTTGAAAAAGAGAGATCTCTTGCAGCTGAAAAACAAATTTGAGACTAATAAAGAAAGGGCACAATTAGGACACGACTACCTGAAAAATGTTAAGAAGGAGCTGGAAATCACAGAGGTAGGTTTTTTTCCCCCCTTCTGACTTGGAAATATGTTTACAGTATATGTCATACAAATTAGTGATGTTCCGATTCCGATATTATCATCTCCGACTTATATTGGCCGATACTGATACCAATCACAAATGCTGTGTAATTTATAGTGAGTGCTGTTTACAGTTTTCAATATCAACACACCTGTAATAATGATGTTTATCCAGTGATAATGGTACTTAAGATACGAAGAAATGCAGTTTTGTGGCTGTAATGGAGGTGAGTACTATTAGAAGATGGGCTCTACACTGAGTATGTAACACAAAACTGTGCTTGTTGGCCTGGAGACCAAAAACAAAAACAAAACAGGAATTAATTTGGCAATAGTGATCACAAACTTCATCACCAAAATTATGAGATAGGGATCATCGAAGTGATCGATCGGCACATTCTTCCATCAAATATTCAGTATGATTATTGCTTCCTCTTCCTACTTTATTCTTTTTCTTCTTTTTACCTTTTTTTCCTTCTTCCTTTCTTTTTCTTATGATTCTTTCTTCATTCTTCTTTTCTCTTTTGTTCTTTATATTCCCTTTTTGTCCTTCTTCCTTATCTTCTTCTTACTCTTGTTATACCAAGTTATCTTCTTTTTCTTCCCTTTTCCTTCTTCCATCCATTTTCTTTTTTTTTTTCATTATTTTACTTTTTTCTTCTTCTTCTACTACTTCTCCTTCTCCTCCTCCCCTTTCTTCCCTTTTCTTAGTTTTTTACGTTCATTTCTTTTTTCTTCTTAAACTTCCCCTTTGTCTTCTTCTTTCTTTCCTTCTTTCTTCTTGTTCTTCCTATTCTTCTCCTTCACCTTTTTCTTTTCCTTCATTGGTCTTTGTCCTTTTCATTATTTTAATTTTTTCTTTCTTCCTCTTCATCTTTCTCCTTCTTCTCTTTATCCTTCCTTTTCCCTTATTCCATTATTTTTCTTATTTTCTTTTTCCTTCTTGAATTCCTCTTATTTTTTTTCTTCTATCTTTTGTTCTTCCTCTTCATTATCCTGTGCTTCCTCATCTGTTTTCTTCTTTCTTCTTCTTCATTCTATTTTTTCTTTGTATTCTTCTTCTTGTTCCCCTTCTTCCCTTTTGTTTTTTCCTTCATTTCTTTACTTTTTACTTCTTAAGCTTCGCTCTCTGCCTTTTTCTTTCTTTTCTTTTTTCTTCTTTATTTTTTCTTCTTCTTCTTCTTCTTCTTCTTCTTCTTCTTCTTCTCCTTCTCCTTCTCCTCCTCCCTTCCCTTTTCTTAGTTTTTTACGTTCATTTCTTTTTTCTTCTTAAACTTCCCCTGTGTCTTCTTCTTTCTTTCCTTCTTTCTTCTTGTTCTTCCTATTCTTCTCCTTCACCTTTTTCTTTTCCTTCATTGGTCTTTGTCCTTTTTATTATTTTAATGTTTTCTTTCTTTCTTCTTCCTCCTGCTCCTCTTCATCTTTCTCCTTCTTCTTCTCCTTATCCTTTCTTTTTCCCTTATTCCATTCTTTTTCTTATTTTCTTTTTTTTTCTTGAATTCCTCTTATTATTTTTCTTCTATCTTTTGTTCTTCCTCTTCATTATCCTGCGCTTCCTCCTCTGTTTTCTTCTTTCTTCTTCTTCATTCTATTTTTTCTTTGTATTCTTCTTCTTGTTCCCCTTCTTCCCTTTTGTTTTTTCCTTCATTTCTTTACTTTTTACTTCTTAAGCTTCACCCTCTGCCTTTTTCTTTCTTTTCTTTTTTCTTCTTTATTTTTTCTTCTTCTTCTTCTCCTTTTCCTTCTCCTTCTCCTCCTCCCTTCCCTTTTCTTAGTTTTTTACGTTCATTTCTTTACTTTTTTCTTCTTAAACTTCCCCTGTGTCTTCTTCTTTCTTTTTTTCTTTCTTCTTATTCTTCTTATTCTTCTCCTTCACCTTTTTCTTTTCCTTCATTGGTCTTTGTCCTTTTCATTTTTTTAATTTTTTCTTTCTTTTTTCTTCCTCCTGTTCCTCTTCATCTTTATCCTTCTTCTTCTCCTTATCCTTCCTTTTCCCCTTATTCCATTCTTTTTCTTATTTTCTTTTTTCTTCTTAAATTCCTCTTCTTATTTTTCTTCCATCTTTTGTTCTTCCTCCTCATTATCCTGCGTTTCCTCCCCTTTTTTCTTCTTTCTTCTTCTTCATTCAATTTTTTCTTTGTATTCTTCTTCTTATTCCCTTTCTTCCCTTTTGTTTTTTCCTTCATTTCTTTACTTTTTAATTCTTAAGCTTCGCCCTCTGCCTTTTTCTTTCTATCCTTTTTTCTTCTTTATTTTCTTTTTCTTCTTCTTCATCTTCTTCTTCTTCTCCCTCTTCTTCTCCTTCTCCCTTTTCTTTGTTTTTCCTTAATTTTTTTGTGTCATTTTCATTATTTTAATCCTTCAAAGTACCATCCATCTATTAGAGCAGCTTCTAATGGGAGTGTGTGTACTGTGCAAAAAGGCTCTGTGCAGGGCCAAAGATCGAGAAGCAGAGTCAGAGACACACCTCACCGCCATCGCAGAGAGAGAAACAGGTCGCCTGGTGCAGGAAAATGCCAAGACGGAAAACAATATTCAATATATGTCTGACAAGAAAGATACCTTAGAGGTGTATGGATGTCTAAGATCACATTTATTTTGATATTATGTTGAAGTCCGACCAAAATGACAATCAAAGAATGTCTGTACCCTCAGAAACAAGTCCTCAGGGATAAACAAAAGCTGGAGCAGTTTCGGACTCAAATGCAGTGGGACCAGAAGGGCATGGAGGCCTTTTTGGAAGAGTCAGCACGAAAAGATGACGACATGATGGCCATAATTAAGTATTCACAGCAAGATGAGTTGAGAATCAAGGTACTAACAGCTTAAATATAACAACCAATTGACCGATGTGTCCTATTTTTCTATGTTGATCCTGTGGAAATAACTCATAAAGATCTTGTCTATGGTGATAAGGGCTTAGAAGACTCCCTTATAACCAATTATTGTGTTCTGATAAAATCTGCTAGCGGGCAAAAATGCAGTGCAGCATGCTTTTTTACTGAATTTCTTCTCTTCACTCACATGTTAATGATCTGTCGTCATACAGTCACTCACTATGGCTATTGAGAGGACCACAATAGAGGGCAATAAAAAACGCAAAGCGCTGGACAAGGAAATGACAGAGACTCTATCTGCACAGGTAATATACACGACATGCACAGGTGCAAATCAACAATAGACAGTGTTGCAGCATCTGTGAAGTTTGCATGTTTATCCCTTTCAATTCCCAACCACTAAATAATTAATAGAAACAATTCAATTATTTAAAACTGGAGCTTTTATAGGTCAAATATTTATTTTTTTATCTTTATTTTTTACAAAATCAATTGCCATATACAATTTTCAATTTGTATCATATTTGACACAGCCAGTCACAAAATATTTCTTTGTTATTTTTATAACGAGGCAAAACATAATGCAATAGAAGGAAATATCTATCATGGTTTTTCCAAACATAAAAAGAAGTTTGACATCATCTTTCCCAAGCTGCTCCAGCTCATTGGAATTCACATTTTTTATTGACGACAGCGCTAGACTACAATGTCAGACTTGCAAAAAGCCCTTTGGGTAAAAATCTACCATATATGGAGATATCTGCTGACGTCCCAGTTGGGAAAAATGTCACAATTTGGGTAAATTCCAAGTGGCTCTTTTGGAGGAAGTATGAAGGACGGTAATATTGTTTTACAAAAATCTCCGCCATGTCTGCGTGGTTGGATTTCAAATTTACAGGACTTTTGTAGATCCCAAATACACAAAACTAGGCACCAAGAGGTAGGAAAAGTTGGTTTTGCTTAAAAGGTCCCCTTTGAGTAGAATAAGCTTAGTGTAACAACTAGCAGGGTTTGTTAATACATATGAATATTTTCTTAAAAAGAGAAAATATTATGGAGAACCATTGGCCTGGGAGATAATTGGAAAAGGTGTCTAAATAATGACACACAGTGTTAAATGTTGTAGGTTGATGGTTCTTACCAGAAATGAGTAACAAGTCTATATCTGGGATTTCATAAGCCTGCACACCAATCCAGGCATGTTCTGTGTGCTTTTCTTTCAGATTGCTTTGGACAAGATGACAGAGAATTTGCAGCAGGCTCACCTGGAGACCGAGCAGATCATCCACCAGTGGGAAAACACCATCCAACAGATGAAGCAAAGAGATGTTGAAATGCATCAGTGTGCTGTGGTAAGCCAAAATGCTGACAATATAAAGGGCCGCCACATTGAAAAAGGTGAAATAACTGAAAACGTGTTTTGTATTCTAGTTTCTTCAAAATAGCCACCCTTTGCTCTGATTATTGCTTTAAACACTCTTGGCATTCTCTAAATGAGCTTCAACATGTTTTCAGTTATTGGACCTTTTTTTGTTAAGTACATAACTGTTCATTCATAGTTTTGATGCCTTTAGTGAAAATCCACAATGTAAATAGTCATGAAAATAAAGAAAACGCATTGAATGAGAAGGCAAGGAACTTTTGGCCTGTACTGTGTGTGTGTGCGCGTGTGCGTGTGTATATACTGTATAGGGACGGTGTGGCGCAGTGGAAGAGTGGCTGTGCGCAACCCGAGGGTCCCTGGTTCAATCCCCACCTGGTACCAACCTCGTCACATCCTTTGTGTCCTGAGCAAGACACTTCACCCTTGCTCCTGATGGTTGCTGGTTAGTGCCTTGCATGGCAGCTCCCTCCATCAGTGTGTGAATGTGCGTGTGAATGGGTAAATGAGGAAGTAGTGTCAAAGCGCTTTGAGTACCTTGAAGGTAGAAAAGCGCTATACAAGTACAACCCATTTATCATTATATATATATATATATATATATATATATATATATATATATATATATATATATATATATATATATATATATATATATGTATAAACATGTATATATATGTATATACATGCATACATATGTATGTATATACATGCATACATATGTATGTATATACATGCATATATATGTATGTATATACATGCATGTATATGTATGTATATACATGCATGTATATGTATGTATATACATGTATGTATATATGTATGTATATATATATATGTATATATATATATATATATATATACACACATACATGTATGTATATATGCACAAATGCGTATATATACATGTATGTATATATTCATGTATGTATGCATATATATACATGTATGTATATATTCATGTATGTATGTATATATTCATATACATGTATGTTTATATATACATGTATGTAAGTGTGTATATATATATGTATATATGTATGTAGGTTTGGGAAAAAAAATCACAAGACTACTTCATCTCTACAGATCTGTTTCATGAGGGGTTCCCTCAATCATCAGGAGATTTTAATGGAAGCATTCACATACAATGGTTTATATAGGGCACAGAGTGGGTGGGTACAAGCAGGCGTAGGGTGTGGTGATTGGCTCATGTGTTACCTAGGAGGTGTTTCCGTTTGTGGCGGCATGTTGAAATGATTTCACTGCGCTTGTTGAGGGATGATAAATCTGGATGATATTTAATAAACAGTTTCTCTTTTAAGCATAGGTTGCATCTTTTATTACCACTGTTGTAAGGTGAGCTGGATGCAAGAATTTGCCATGTTATTGAATATTCAACATTATTGTCTTTGAGGTTCCAAATGTGTTTGCTGAGTTCTGTAGAATTCTGCAAAGTCTGGTTTCTAAAGGAGGCGTTGTGATTATTCCATCTTGTTTTGAACGCTCCTTCGGTTAATCCTACGTACGTGTCGGATTTGTTAATGTCCTTGCGTATTACCTTTGCTTGGTAAACGACTGATGTTTGTAAGCACCTTCCGTTTTTTTTCCCCAAACCTACATATTGCGCTCTACCACGGTATCGAGCACTATTCTCTGGATAATCCAATCAAGACATATGTATATATGTATGTATATATACATGTATGTATGTATGTGTTTACATATACATGTATATATGTTTATAAACATACATGTATGTATGTATGTATATATTCATATACATGTATGTTTATATATACATGTATGTAAGTGTGTATATATATGTATATATGTATGTATATATATATGTATATACATGTATGTATATATATATTCATATACATGTGTATATATATATGTATATACATGTATGTATATATATTCATATACATGTATGTATATATACACGTATGTGTGTGTATGTATATATATACATGTGTGTGTGTATATATATATATATATATATATATATATATATATATACATATATATATATATATACATGTTTATATATATACATGTATATATATATATATATATATACATATACACACATGTATATATATACATGTATACATATATATACATGGATGTGTATATATATACATGTATGTATATATACAAATACATGTATGTGTATATATACATATATATACACATGTACTGTATGTATATATATATATATATATACATGTATGTATATATATGCATGCATGTATGTGAATATATATATATATATATATATATATATATATATATATATATATATATATATAATTTTGACTTCTACCTGCTATACACACGCCTAACCAGGCCTTTTTTTCTCTCAAGGAAATGTGAAATAAAATCATGTCCTCAGTGAAGCCAAGAACACTCTACGCATTTCCCAAGTTTTAGTTTAGAGATAAAGAAAGATTGGTTTGGCCCACTAGGATCCCTCTTTATGTTTGTGAAATGTATAGTCTATTTAGTCTATAGTCTAAATTTATAGTCTATCAGCTTTAGCGGTCGCGGAGGCAAAAACTCGGACATGGGAAGAGTTCGGGGAAGCCATGGAAAACGACTTCCGGACGGCTTCGAAGCGATTCTGGAGCACCATACGCCGCCTCAGGAAGGGGAAGCAGTGCACTATCAACACCGTGTATGGTGCGGATGGTGTTCTGCTGACTTCGACTGCGGATGTTGTGGATCGGTGGAGGGAATACTTCGAAGACCTCCTCAATCCCACCAACACGTCTTCCTTTGAGGAGCCTGGGGAATCTGTGGTGGGCTCTCCTATTTCTGGGGCTGAGGTTGCTGAGGTAGTTAAAAAGCTCCTCGGCGGCAAGGCCCCGGGGGTAGATGAACCCGCCCGGAGTTCCTTAAGGCTCTGGATGCTGTGGGGCTGTCTTGGTTGTCAAGACTCTGCAGCATCGCGTGGACATCGGGGGCGGTACCTCTGGATTGGCAGACCGGAGTGGTGGTCCCTCTCTTTAAGAAGGGGGACCGGAGGGTGTGTTCTAACTATCGTGGGATCACACTCCTCAGCCTTCCAGGTAAGGTTTATTCAGGTGTACTAGAGAGAAGGCTACGCCGGATAGTCGAACCTCGGAATCAGGAGGAACAGTGTGGTTTTCGTCCTGGTCGTGGAACTGTGGACCAGCTCTATAATCTCGGCAGGGTTCTTAAGGGTGCATGGGAGTTTGCCCAACCAGTCTACATGTGCTTTGTGGACTTGGAGAAGGCATTCGACCGTGTCCCTCGGGAAGTCCTGTGGGGAGTGCTCAGAGAGTATGGGGTATCGGACTGTCTTATTGTGGCGGTCCGCTCCCTGTACGGTCAGTGTCAGAGCTTGGTCCGCATTGCTGGCAGTAAGTCGAACACATTTCCAGTGAGGGTTGAACTCCGCCAAGGCTGTCCTTTGTCACCGATTCTGTTCATAACTTTTATGGACAGAATTTCTAGGCGCAGTCAAGGCGTTGAGGGGTTCCGGTTTGGTGGCCGCGGGATTAGGTCTCTGCTTTTTGCAGATGATGTGGTCCTGATGGCTTCATCTGGCCGGGATCTTCAGCTCTCACTGAATCGGTTCGCCGCAGAGTGTGAAGCCGCTGCTTCTCCACATCGAGAGGAGCCAGATGAGGTGGCTCGGGCATCTGGTCAGGATGCCACCCGAACGCCTCCCTAGGGAGGTGTTTAGGGCACATCCAACCGGTAGGAGGCCACGGGGAAGACCCAGGACACGTTGGGAAGACTATGTCTCCCAGCTGGCCTGGGAACGCCTCGGGGTCCCCCCGGAAGAGCTGGACGAAGTGGCTGGGGAGAGGGAAGTCTGGGCTTCCCTGCTTAGGCTGCTGCCCCGGCGACCCGACCTCGGATAAGCGGAAGATGATGGATGGATGGATGGATAGTCTATACTTTTAGAGTGATGTGATAATCAAACACTCTTGTAGTCTAGAATGAAAGAGTATATAAGAGAATTGACAGTGTGTGTGTACCTTCAGTGATGAATGAAAAGCACAAGCAGAGTTTGGATTGTCTTCTTTAGCTTGCTTTCTATGTTTATGTACTCTCTGTCCACTGTGTCCAGGAACTTGGAAGATGTTTTCTTGCCGTTTAACGCCCGCTGTCATGCTAATTAGCTGCCTGAAATCGGGTGACCCCGCTGTAGAAATAGCCTGCATGTCTTCTAGCACATACGTTGCAATGGCTCTCTCAATGTTGCCCTGGCTAGCAGTCCCTCCGTTGAAATCCTTAGGTGAAGTGTGTCTCTGTTTACCAGCTTCGTCCAAGCATGTTACTTTTGTAGCTGTTTCAGCAGGCTTGAACTGCCGTTTTGGGCAGTAGATAGGATCTTTGATCCAAGACAAAACTCACATTTAACTGAAATTATATTTTCTTTGTGCTCGACAAAAGAAAAGTAGTGAGAATATCTCCATGTTAAGAACCTCGGCTTCGGCTGTGCCGTGATGTCTTGTTAGTAAACACAGTAAGCCGTAGTTTGGACCCATGATAATTATCCAACATCATCACCGTGTCTGTCCATCTTTCTAGAAACTGTCCCAGACCAACCAGATCATCCGGGAACGGAACGACACCTTAACAGAAATGAGGAACCTCCAGGAGTCTCAGATAAACGACAACAAGGAAAAAGAGAAGAGGATAACAACAACCAATGGACTGGCTTCAAGACTGCGACTGAACTTAAAGGAGCGGGAGAAGAGCTACTTGGAAATGCAAGATGAGGTCAGAATTCCTGAACATCTTAAGTCAGTGATGAAAAGTAATTTAAAAAAAAAGAATGATAGATGACTTTCTTTCATAAGACTTTTATAACTTTACCTATTTTTTTTTTCAGTGTTATAAATAATTGACCTATTATTACTTAGGCCAGTGGTTCTCAACCTTTTTTCAGTGATGTAGCCCCTGTGAAAATTTTTTCAATTCAAGTACCCCCTAATCAGAGCAAAGCCTTTTTGGTTGAAAAAGAGATAAATAAGTAAAATACAGCACTATGGCATCAGTTTCTGATTTATTAAATTGTATAACAATGCAAATTATTGCTCATTTGTAGTGGTCTTTCTTGAACTATTTGGAAAAAAAAAGATATAAAAATACTTAAAACTTGTTGAAAAATAAACAAGTGATTTGACTATAAATAAAGATTTCCACACATAGAAGTAATCATTAACTTAAAGTGCCCTCTTTGGGGATTGTAATAGAGATCCATCTGGATTCATGAACTTAATACTAAACATTTCTTCACAAAAAAAGAAATCTTTAACATCAATATTTATGGAAAAAATCTAGCTGTCAAGACTGAATATTGCATTGTTGTATTTTTTCCCCCACAGTTTATGAACTTACATTCATGTTTTATTGAAGTATTATTCAATAAATATATTTATAAAGGATTTTTGAATTTTACTCTTTTTATCAATCAATCAATCAATGTTTATTTATATAGCCCCAAATCACAAATGTCTCAAAGGACTGCACAAATCATTACGACTACAACATCCTCGGAAGAACCCACAAATTTAGAATATTCAAAAAAAAATCTCACGTACCCCTTGGCATACCTTCAAGTACCCCCAGGGGTAAGCGTACCCCCATTTGAGAACCACTGACCTAGGCTGTAATTACCTCATCTAAAATATCCATCCATCCATTTCCTACCGCTTGCCCCTCTAAATTTGGAAAATATTGCATATTTTTGTGTTTTTCTCAAATGTAAAATGGTGTTTTCTTTCTACAAAAAAAGGATAAAACATTTAAAAAAAAAAAATCAAAATTCATAAAAAATGTATACACCATATTTTTCGTACTATAAGGCACATTTAAAATCCTTCCTCAAAAATCGACAGTGTGCCTTATAACACGATGCGCCTAATGTACGCAATAATTGTGGTTGTGCTTCCCAACCTCGAAGCAATTTTATTTTATACATGGTGTAACCATAAGTGTGACCAGTAGATGGCAGCCACACATAAAAAATGTGTGTGGACTGCAATATAACGCCAAAAAAAACACCAATACTTTAAATGTTCCATTGAAAATACAGAAAATTACACACGGCACTAAAAAAATCTGTCAAAATGTTTTAGTATGACTTTGAAGCCGCACCGAAAAAATCTGTCAAAATGTTTTAGTATGACTTTGAAGCCGCACCGCTTAATGGATTGTTGGCCCATTACGGTATACAAGTATTACTATGGTGTGTGTATAAGGACAGCAAAATGGCACCCATTAGCAGACATATTAGATAGATAGATAGATGGATAAATATATAGATAGTACTTTGTTGCTTCCTACAGGAGAGTTCATTTTGTTTCACAATATTATGGAAAAACAACTTTTTTTTACCTTCTAGTACCTGCTGATGTGTATATGAGATCTGCATAAGTCCTGAAAATTTCCGCACGTCGGCCACTGTAGTCTGTGCTGGTGCCGTAGTTGATAAGGTTATTTTTTTCCACTACGTTCTTGTTATATTGCATTCACCCTCTGCTGTTGCCATTTCTAAAATAAAGTCATGTAAAGTTGTAACTTATATTTTGCTATGGAAGTGCTAAAAACTGTAGTGGGGTTACATAATTCACCCACGGAACTTTAGTTATTAGAGAGTTCCGGTTGAACTTTTTTTTTATGGGACACATTTCCGTGGTTGTTATTGGACTAGTGAGCCACGGATGAGAAGATGCTGCTCCGTTATTGATTAAAGTAAAGTCTGAATGTCATTAAAACAGTTAGCTCCATCTTTTGACACTGTCCTTGCACGCTACACCGCTACAACAAAGATGATGGGGAGAAGACGCTGCCGAAGGTGAGCCACGAAAATTAGACCGCCCACAAAACGGCGCATCTTGAAGCGACTGTCAGAAAGAGACTTGAAGATGATCCGTAAAACATAATCTATGCAACATTTTGACCAAAGAACCACCATTACATGTAATGTAGACCACAATAAAGTGTTTTACATTTAGAAAAAAATCATATTATGACCACTTTGATGCGCCTTATAATCCAGTACGTCCATAAAATACGGTATATGAATAGGTTTGAAACTGAAAACTGAAAAATTTTAAGCGTTGAAAGTTTAAAAAATAATAATATATGACTTACTTCTAACACAGCGTGTATGTTTTTTGTCGCTTAGGATGCTTAATGTAGTTTTGAACAAAGTCGACTTGAGGGTTAAATAAAACCTCAGACTTGTTTTTAATGAACATTTAGGATGGAGGTCTGCAACCTGTGGCTCTTTAGCGCCGCCCTGAGGGCTCCCTGGAACCTTAAAAAAAAATGTATGACAATAGAAAAAGCTGGGGGAAAAATACATAGGAGGACAACATGACACAAACCTTCCTAATTGTTAGAAATCCCACTGTTTATATGAAACATGATTCTCTCATGTGAGTATTTGGCAGGCGCCGTTTTGTCCTACTCATTTTGGCGGTCCTTGAACTCACTGTAGTTTGTTTACATGTACGACTTTCTCCGACACATCCAGAGAAAGACGTGTTTTATGCCACTCATTCTTTGTTTCATTTTGTCCACCAAACGTTTGAAGCTGTGTGAGAATGCACAAAGGTGTACTTTGTTGATATATTTGACTTGTGTGGAGTGCTAATCAGGCATATTTGGTCACTGCATGATTGCAAGCTAATGGATGCTAACATGCTATTTAGGCTAACTTCATGTATGTATTGAATCATTTAATTTCCTATGTCCTCTGTGTATTTAATTTGTGTTGGCATGTCTCATGACACATTATCTGTATGTAATATTGGCTGCATTTCTGATTGTTCCAGACCACAGCAAACGTAACCCATCTTACATGGATTCATTAGAAGAATTAACTTGGACAGACACAACTACTATACCTTTGGCCATTCTAAGACAGTCATTTAGAAGTTTTACAATGTTGTAAAATGTTTAGAATAAATATTACATCTAAACATTTCTGTCAACGAAGAGTTGCATCAGCCTGCCAAACAAAGTCATTTTGATAGTAGGCAAACATAGCTTATATAGACACTTATATCATGTGTTGACTTCATTATATCACTTATAGAAGGCTTTTATTTTTTTGCAGCTCCAGACAGATTTTTTTTTGTTGTTGTATTTTTGGTCCAATATGGCTCTTTCAAAATTTTGGGTTGCCGATCCCTGGTTTAAGCCTACTATGCTAATATATTTCAATGTTGATGGTACTTGGGGGAACCATGTTTTTCTTTAGGTGGTACTTGGTGGAAAAAAGCTTGGGAAGCACTGTCTTGCACTTTAAAAGCCAAAATAAAAAATACCAAGGAGGGTCAGAAAACGAAAAAACTTATAAGACCTGTTTCTTTAACTGAAAAAAGTGCCAAAAGTATCAACTACTTTGGTTATCTATTTTTGTGAGGATTTTCTAATGAAGGTTGTCTGTTGTTGCAGTTGAAAAGTTCCAAAGCCCTACTGGACAGAACAATGTCCAATGTGCAGTCAATGAGGTCCCACATCTGCAGGCATAAGGAAGACATCCAGAACAACAAAGTCAGGTCAGTCCTACTTTACAGCATTATTGGTAAAACCCATTAGAGCAGGGGTGTCAAAATTGTTTTCATTGAGGGCCACATCGTAGTTTTGTCTGCCCTCAAAGGGCCGTTTGTAAATATACTATTAAAAAACAAAACTATAAGGATTCAGCTCATGATATTGCATTAATGCCTTAGCATTTGATTATTCACTTTTTTTTTTTACGTTCGCTTAAAAACCCCCAAATAGATTTTAGTGCATAAAAAAACTCACTCAGTTGCCAGAATTTTATCGTCAAAGCTCCAGTGTTTTTTTACGGCATATTACTGGAAATGGAATGGCAAAACAGTGGCATTCTTTTTTTTTTCACAGTAAAATCTAGAGTGGTTGATTTTATATTGTGTTACTGTAAACACAAACAGTACCAAAATTGTTTTTTCATTAAAAAAAACAAACTGGCAGCAAAGTTGCCAGAATTTTACCGTCAAGTCTACGGTCATTTTTACAGTGCACGATTTGATAGCTTGCTTTAAAATCATAAGTCAAGCTGATATTTAAGTACTTATTTTTATTTTTACATTTTTTTCGCATTATTGGATAATATGACATTTTAACATCTATTAAGCATACAGTTCATGTATATTTTGAATATCAAAATGAAAAGAACAAATACATTTAGTGAGAAAATATTCTGCTCAGTGGCCTTGTGGTTAGAGTGTCCGCTCTGACATCGCTAGGTCGTGAGTTCAAACCCCGGCCGAGTCATACCAAAGACTATAAAAATGGAAAAATGGACCCATTACATCCCTGCTTGGCACTCAGCATCAAGGGTCGGAATGGGGGTATAATCACCGAAATGATTTCCAGGCGCGGCCACCGCTGCTGCTCACTGCTCCTCTCACCTCCCAGGGGGTGAGGGTGATGGATCAAATGCAGATGATAATCTCCTCACACCTAGTATGTGTGTGACAATCATTGGAACTTTAACTTAAACTTTATTAAAACATATTATTACCATATACAATGTCGGGGTTGGGCCCGATTTGGCCCCCGGGCCTTGAGTTTGACAGCTGTGCATTAAAGGGTTTTGTTAAACAATTACCTTTTTGTGTGTGTGTGTGTGTGTGTGTGTCTGTGTCTGTGTGTGTCTGTGTCTGTGTGTGTAGGTGTGTGTTACTATAAGGGGCCGTTAGGGACATTGAAAGTTCAGAAATACCTCTTACATACACTACTGAAATGCTCTTACATACACTAATGAAATACTCTTACATACACTACTGAAATACTCTCACATACACTACTGAAATACTCTCACATACACTACTGAAGTGCTCTTACATACACTACTGAAAAGCTCTCACATACAGTACTGAATCACTCTTATACACACTACTGAAATGCTCTCACATACACTACTGAAATGCTCTCACATAAACAACTAAAGTGCTCTCACATAAACAACTAAAATGTTTTACTCTCACGCACACACACACACACACACACACACACACACACCCACCACTTGCGTGTGAGAGACAAAAATTTTAGTAGTATGTGTGCAAGGATTTTAGTTATATTTATGAGAGCATCTTATCAGTGTGTATGAGAGCGTCTTACTAGTGTATATGAGAGCATCTTACTAGTGTGTATGGCCATTTACAGTTTTTTTGTTTTTTTTTAAAGCCAAGTTGTTTGTGAACAAAATGTCTGCCTAACTCTGAGAGCATTTCAGTAGTGTATGTAAGAGCATTTCAGTAGTGTATGTGAGAGCATTTCAGTAGTGTATGTGAGAGCATTTCAGTAGTGTGTATAAGAGTGTTTTAATAGTGTGTATGAGAGAAAAAACATTTCAGTTGTTTATGTGAGAGCATTTCAGTAGTGTGTGTAAGAGTGTTTCAGTAGTGTGTGTAAGAGTGTTTCAGTAGTTTGTGTGA
>NC_084638.1:13863052-13928052 GCF_033978795.1 Nerophis ophidion
TGTGTCACACACTTAATATAATTATTGTGGGAAATTACCACTCCACTTTAAAGTGAATAATTAATTTCACTTAATCGAGCCATTTCCTAACATTCCACAATACAAAATGATACAAGTATGTTGTAAGTATTGATATCGGATTGCATGTAATGTAAAACATCCGATGCAAGCTGCGATACAAGCAGCCCTGCAGTGGCGTTTACATGTTTGAAGCCGGTTAACATGTAAATGTCCCCCAACAAACACAGAAGTTTAATCTTTCCTCGTATATTTGTGAATTTACAAAAGGTAGGCTATACGCTACAGAGCTTCACAACAGCTAAGCACACAATAGCACACAAGCTAGACCATATGTTATTAAATGTCCTTTATTAAACACTAGTGCAGTGTCAAACATGACATTTGTCAATATAAACAAGTATCAATTCATTATCATTTCATATTACAACAGACGCAAAGTCTCCAAGGCAATAATATCGTATTAGAAAGTATCCAGTAACAAACGTGTCCGCATCACTCAGCTTCCTGTGTCACACACTTAATATAATTATTGTGGGAAATTACCACTCCACTTTAAAGTGAATAATTAATTTCACTTAATCGAGCCATTTCCTAACATTCCACAATACAAAATGATACAAGTATGTTGTAAGTATTGATATCGGATTGCATGTAATGTAAAACATCCGATGCAAGCTGCGATACAAGCAGCCCTGCAGTGGCGTTTACATGTTTGAAGCCGGTTAACATGTAAATGTCCCCCAACAAACACAGAAGTTTAATCTTTCCTCGTATATTTGTGAATTTACAAAAGGTAGGCTATACGCTACAGAGCTTCACAACAGCTAAGCACACAATAGCACACAAGCTAGACTATATGTTATTAAATGTCCTTTATTAAACACTAGTGCAGTGTCAAACATGACATTTGTCAATATAAACAAGTTTTAATTCATTATAGTTTCATATTACAACAGACGCAAAGTCTCCAAGGCAATAATATCGTATTAGAAAGTATCCAGTAACAAACGTGTTCGCATCACTCAGCTTCCTGTGTCACACACTTAATATAATTATTGTGGGAAATTTCCACTCCACTTTAAAGTGAATAATTAATTTCACTTAATCGAGCCATTTTCTAACATTCCACAATATAAAATGATACAAGTATGTTGTAAGTATTGATATCGGATTGCATGTAATGTAAAACATCCGATGCAAGCTGCGATACAAGCAGCCCTGCAGCAGCGTTTACATGTTTGAAGCCGGTTAACATGTAAATGTCCCCCAACAAACACACAAGTTTAATCTTTCCTCGTATATTTGTGAATTTACAAAAAGATAGGCTATACGCTACAAGGAGCTACACAACAGCTAAGCACACAATAGCACACAAGCTAGACCATATGTTATTAAATGTCCTTTATTAAACACTAGTGCAGTGTCAAACATGACATTTGTCAATATAAACAAGTATCAATTCATTATAGTTTCATATTACAACAGACGCAAAGTCTCCAAGGCAATAATATCGTATTAGAAAGTATCCAGTAACAAACGTGTCCGCATCACTCAGCTTCCTGTGTCACACACTTAATATAATCATTGTGGGAAATTACCACTCCACTTTAAAGTGAATAATTAATTTCACTTAATCGAGCCATTTTCTAACATTCCACAATACAAAATAATACTAGTATGTTGCAAGTATTGATATCGGCTTGCATGTAAAACATCCGATGCAAGCTGCGATACAAGCAGTCCTGCAGTGGCGTTTACATGTTTTATAAAACACGATATAAAGAAGTATCAAATAATTATAGTTACAAAATACATACAGACGCAGTCTCCAAAGCAATGTTCTATTAGAGCAGTGGTTCTTAACCTTGTCGGGGGTACCGAACCCCACCAGTTTCGTATGCGCATTCAGCGAACCCTTCTTTAGTGAAAAATAAAGTGTTTTTGTTTTTCAAATTCAAGACAAAGTTGTATGTTTTTGGTAACACTTTAGTATGGGGAACATATTCTACGTAACAAAGACTTAATTTAGAGTTATTTAGACACTAGGGGAACATATTCTCAGTAATAAAGACTTAATTTAGAGTTATTTAGACACTAAGGGAACATATTCTAAGTAATAAAGACTTAATTTAGAGTTATTTCTCTCTCTCTGTAGGTCGTCCTAAGACGAGCCTTCCATTGTTGCTTCCAGTCATCCCGATTCTCAATACATTTGGCCAGTTCCTTGGTACTCTGAGCTCCTGCATCCTTCTTGAGTACGTCCACGTATATTTGTGTGGGACGTCCTCTTGACCGATGCCCATGTGTTGGTTCCCACAGCACCAATTTGCTGGCTGGCAGCTCCTGATGTCTTTGGCAGTGTCCTGCAAGTCTCATTCTCCTTACAGCAATCTTCTCGCTCACCCTTGCTATTCCCTTGTAGAGGATTCTGTTGGTTACGTGCGCACTCTTGTCGATGTTAAGCATTGCACGCAGCATCCTGGTGTAGTAACCATCCAGAGACTTCTCCAGGGTTGGCTTCAGGGTCCAGCATTCGCTGCCATAGAGGAGAACGGACTCGACTGTCGCGTAGAATTTGGCGGGGGAGGTTGGAGTTCCATACATTGGTCATGCCTTTCAGGGCCCTCCATGCAAGTGCCTTCCTCACTTTAAGATCTTGCTCAGTTGAGTTGACCCATGCGCCCAGGTACTTGAAGTCCTCAACTTCTTTCAGCACAGTGCCTCCTGCTGTTACCAGAGCTTGATGTTCTTGTGGAATGTTGTAGGTCATGACCTCAGTTTTCTTGGCATTTAGCCTAAGGCCAACCTTGGCACACTCTAGTTCTACGCTGTGTAGTAGTACTTGTGCTTGTTTCACGTTGTTGGAGGGCAGACTGATGTCATCTGCATAGTCAAGGTCTGTCAGGACCACTGCCGGTTGTCGACTCGACTTCCTTGGTGCCAGCGTGAAGCCAAGTTCCTGCTCTTCCTGAGCGCATGATCAAGGACTATGATGAAGAGGAAGGGGGCTAGTTTATCCTCTTGTATAACTCCAGCCAGGATGTCAAACTCCTCGCTGTTGCCTTCTGGGGTCACCACCCTGGCCCTTGTTCCTGTGTACATGGACTCTATTGCTCGGAGTAGGTCCGGAGGAATACGGTATGCCTTCAAGATCTTCACCAGCGTTTTATCGAGTCAAATGCCTTTTTAAAGTCTATGAAGCATAGGACTGCAGTCAGGTTGTCCTTCCTCACCTCCTCAATCAATCTCCTCAGTGCCAAGATCTGGGCTGTAGTTGTTCGTCCTTCTCGAAAGCCATTCTGATTTACTCTCAGGTGAGGGTCGATTGCATGCCGGACCCTGTTTAGGATCATGCGGTTGTAGACTTTCGCAGTGATACAGGTAAGGCTCATACCTCTGTAGTTGTCTGGCTTCGAGAAGTTTCCGGATTTGGGCACTGGGACGATGTTTGATAGAGACCACATATCAGGCAGCAGAGCAAGGTTGCATCGAGATCACAGTTCTTCACGACCTCTGGGGGTATGCCGTCCGGGCCAGCGCTTTTTCCCACTCTTACTGTGGCTTTTGCCCTGGAGAGCTCTCCGAGTGTAAAGAGTTATTTGTACACTAGGGGAACATAGTCTAACTAATAAAGACTTAATTTAGAGTTGTTTGGTTAGGGCTAGGGTCAGGGTTAGAGGGTTAGGGTTAGGCTTATAATAAGGCATTAAGTAATAGTTAATGACTAGTTAAGAGCCAATATGTTACTAATTTGCATGTTAAAAAGCAACTAATTAATGGTGAATATGTTCCCTATACTAAAGTGTTACCATGTTTTTTGTACTGGTGCACAAAATGAACCGTGCATGAACATCACCTTCTTCAAAGAACAAAACCAAGACAGTGCATAAACTCACAACAAATTACACACCTGCAAATGAATCAGCTGTTGCCGTATCCGTAATATGCCAACAGGGAGAAGTTTGTATTTACACGAAGAGTCGACTCACCGAACCCCTAGGGTTCGATCGAACCCTGGTTAAGAACCACTGTATTAGAGTATCCAGTAACCAACGTGTCCGCATCATTCAACTTCCCGTGTCATGCACTTAATTTAATTATTGTGGGAAATTACCATGCCACTTTAAAAGTGAATAATTAATTTCACTTGGTCAAGCCCTTTTTCTAACATTCCACACTCCAAAATAATACTAGTATGTAGCAAGTATTGATATCGGCTTGCATGTAAAACATCCCATGCAAGCTGCGATACAAGCATTCGGCGGAGCTTACTTGTTTAAACCAAAGTTTGATCTTTCCTCGTGGTTAAGTGAATTTATAAAAGGTTAAAATACTAGGCTATACCCTACGAGGAGCTAGATACTGCTAAGCACACAATAGCACACAAGGTATAACCTGTCCTTAATCAAACAAATTGCAGTGTGAAACATGACTTGATTTGTCAATATAAACATGTATCAAATATGATGGTTGCATAATATAAAGTGTCCAAGGTGTAGTAAAAAGTATCCAGTAGCAAGATTGTCTGCATCATTCAACTTTTTCTAAAATGACATTCCAAAATAATAAAAGTTTGTACTATGATGTGTGCCAATACTCGAGGCTGTGATATCGGTATCGTTTCGGAAGTGAAAAAGTTGTATCAGGACGCCCCGACACTTAATTGTTGTCTTTGTGACAGGAGGACATTCGCTATTTGGGGAAAGAGAGGGAGGATTCTGCCGCCCAGAAGGAGGAGCTGTACAACAAGGTCATAGAACTGAAGCTGATCAATAGTAACATAGAACGAGAGATGAAGAAACTCGGGTTCAAGAACCAGGTACAATGCTCATGTGATGACTACTCGTTATTTTCATACTTGGAATATTTTAAATTTTTATTTTATTTTTAATTTTGTTTTGATTTATTTATGTATTTTTTTGTCCTGTCCAGCTTCTTAGGCAAATCACATAGTTCAGGGGTGTCAAACTCAAATACAGAGTGGGCCAAAATTTTAAACCGAACAAAGCCGCGGGCCAAGGTTGAACAAATTAACCTTTTAATTGGGACCCTAACAAGTTTTGCATTGAATCTTGAACAAGCAAAGCTTACAGTATATAACTTTATAGTGACATGCAAAATCGAGTTTAAAGTAATAATAATTAGAAAATCAAATGGCATATCAAATCAAATTTAAATAAAAATGGAATGCCTCTTTTGGCGGCGAGGTTGAGATGGACAGGGTTTGGTGATATATTGTAGCGTCCCCGAAGAGTTAGTGCTGCAAGGGGTTATGGGTATTTGCTCTGTTGTGTTTATGTTGTGTTACGGTGTGGATGTTCTCCCGAAATGTGTCATTCTTGTTTGGTGTGGGTTCAAAGTGTGGCGCATATTTGTAACAGTGTTAAAAGTTATTTATACGGCCACCCTCAGTGTGACCTGTATGGCTGTTGACCAAGTATGCGTTGCATTCACTTGTGTGTGTGTATAAGCCGCATATATTGTCTGACTGTGCCGGCACGCTGTTTGTATGGAGGAAAAGCGGACGTGGCGACAGGTGGTAGAGAACGCCAAAGGCAATGCCTTTAAGGCCCACCCCCAATATTGTTGCCCGGGATGAAATTTGGGAGGGGCACTGTACTTTGGGAGTCTTCCGGGAAAATCGGGAGGGTTGGCAAGTAATAGTATTAGCGGTGAATGCGGCGTTACAGCGGCGGGCCAACTCTAATGTTAATTTGATATTGTCTCAAGGGCCAAATTAAATTACACGGGGGCCAGAGTTTGACACCCATGATATAGTTGATGTAGCTGCCCATATCGGCTGTTCAGATAAACTTTACAAAAGAGAAGTGTAGGATACTTCTCTTGTTGCCTCTTTTTTAAACCTGTTTCTTTTTTAAAATGTTTAATTTTGGGGCATAACACTGTCGATAAATTTTGCTTTATTGTACAGAACCCCAAAACCAGTGAAGTTGGCACGTTGTGCAAATCGTAAATAAAAACAGAATGCAATGATTTTCAAATCCTTTCCAATCTATATTCAATTTAATAGACTGCAAAGACAAGATACTTAACGTTCAAACTGAGAAACTTTATTTTTTTGCAAATATTAGCATGTGAGTGTGAATGTTGTCAGGGCTCAGGAACACTTCAGAAAACCTCTGTCAGTAACTACAGTTGGTCGCTAAATCTGTGAGTGCAAGTTGAAACTATGCAAAGTGAAAGCCATTGATCAACAACACCCAGAAACGCCGCCGCTTCGCTGGGCCTGAGCTCATCTAAGATGGACGGATGCAAAGTGGACTGCTGCACCAGGTCCACTACTAACCACATTGTGAAGTACGCGGACGACACAACAGTATTGGGCCTCATCCTTGACAATAACATCTGGTTGACTGGTGCAGAACCAAAGACCTGGTCCTGAACGTCAACAAGACCAAGGAGATCATTGTTTACTTCAAGAAGCACCAGTCCAGCCACGCTCCACTCTTAATCAACGGCACAGCGGTGGAGATGGTAAGCAGCACCAAGTTCCTGGGGGTGCAGATAACTAACAATATGACCAGGTCCCTACTCACCGGAGCTGTTGTAAAAAGCGCTCAGCAGCACATGCACTTTTTGCGTCGGATGAAAAGAGCACAGCTCCCTCCCCTAGTTCTCACCACATTCTACAGAGGCACTATAGAGAGCCTACTGACCAACTGCATCTCTGTCTGGACTTGAGCCTCCTGTGCCTCAGACTGGAAGTCTCTCCAGAAAGTGGTTAGGACGGCGGAAAAGATTATCAGGACTCCTCTTCCTCCTATACAGGAGATCGCAAAAAGCCGCTGCCTGACCAGGGCTCAGGAAATCTGCAAAGACTCCTCCCACGCCCACCAAGGACTGTTTTCACTGCTGGACTCTAGAAAGAGGTTCCGCAGCCTCCGTAGCAGAACCTCCAGGTTCTGTAACAGCTTCTTCCCTCAGGCCGTAAGACTCTTGAACGCATCATAATGAAATTTTCCCCTCAACTCCCTCCAAAATGGATTAACTCGCTGAAATAAAAAAGACAATATAACATACATCCATAATCCTGGATGCATATGCAAAAGTGCCATGTATTTATCTGTACAGTAATCTATTTATTTATATCTGCACCTTATTGCTTTTTTTCATCCTGCACTACCAAGAGCTAATGCAACGAAATTTCGTTCTTATTTGTACTGTAAAGTTCAAATTTGAATGACAATAAAAAGGAAGTTTAAGTCTAAAATGTTCTGTGGTCTAACGAGTCCACATTTCAAATTGTTTTTGGAAACTGTGGACGTCGTGTCCTGCGGACCAAAGAGGAAAAGAACCATCCGGACTGTTATGGGCGCAAAGTTCAAAAGCCAGCATCTGTGATGGTATGGGGGTGTATTAGTGCCCAAGTCATGGGTAACTTACACATCCGTGAAGGCACCATTAATGCTGAAAGGTACATACAGGTTTTGGAGCAACATATGTTGCCATCCAAACAACGTCTTTTTCTTGGACGCCCCTGCTTATTTCAGCCACGTGTTACAACGACAGGCTTCATAGTAAAAGAGTGCGGGTACTAGACTGGCCTGCCTGTAGTCCAGCCCTGCCTCCCATTGAAAATGTGTGGTGCATTATGAAGCCTAAAATACCACAACGGAGAGATGTACATCAAGCAAGAATGGGAAATAATTCCATCTGAAAATATGAATATGATGTATTAAATGCATTGGTGAAGAAGTTAATTTTAATTGAAGTGAATGATAACTTTGCTTGGAAGGCAACATATGTTGCTCCAAAACCTGCATGTACCTTTCAGCATTAATGGTGCCTTCACAGATGTGTAAGTTACCCATGCCTTGGGCACTAATACATCCCCATACCATCACAAATGCTAGCTTATGAACTTTGCGCCTATGACAATCTGGATGGTTCTTCTTAGTTCCGGAGGACACGACGTCCGCAGTTTGCAAAACCTATTTGAAATATGGACTCTTCAGACCACAGAACACTTTTCCACTTTGCATCAATCCATCTTAAATGAACCTTGGGCCCAGCGAAGAGCATAGAGTTTAAACTTGCACTTACAGATGTAGCGACCAACTGTAGTTACTGACAGTGGTTTTCTTAAGTGTTCCTGAGCCCATGTGGTGATATCATTTACACACTGATGTCGCTTTTTGATGCAGTACCGCTTGAAAGATTGAAGGTCTGTATTTATCATTGCTTACATGCAGTGAGTTCCCCAGATTCCCTGAACCTTTTGATGATGATACACACTGTAGATCATGGGTGTCAAACTCTGGCCCGTGGGCCAAATTTGGCCCGCCGTTTAATTTCATTTTGCCCTTGAGGCAATACCAAATTAACATTAGAGATGGCCAGCTGGTATTATAACTCCGCATTCACCACTAATACTCATACTTGCCAACCCTCCCGATTTTCAGTGCCCCTCTCGAAAGTCTCCTGGGGCAACCATTCTCCCGAATTTCTCCCGATTTCCACCCGGACAACAATATTGGGGGCGTGCCTTAAAGGCACTGCCTCTAGCGTCCTCTACAACCAGTCGTCACGTCCGTTTTTCCTCCATTCAAACAGCGTGCCGGCCCCTGTC
The DNA here is from genome assembly GCF_033978795.1 of Nerophis ophidion. Taxonomy (NCBI): domain Eukaryota; kingdom Metazoa; phylum Chordata; class Actinopteri; order Syngnathiformes; family Syngnathidae; genus Nerophis; species Nerophis ophidion. The sequence continues at coordinate 13,871,664 of NC_084638.1, forward strand.
ACATGATAAATGTGGCTTCTACACACACATAAGTGAATGCAATGCACACTTGGTCAACTGCCATTCCGGTCACACGGAGGGTGGCCGCATAAACAACTTTAACACTGTTACAAATATCAATCAATCAATCAATCAATGTTTACTTATATAGCCCTAAATCACTAGTGTCTCAAAGGGCTGCACAAACCACCACGACATCCTCGGTAGGCCCACATAAGGGCAAGGAAAACTCACACCCAGTGGGACATTGGTGACAATAATGACCCAGTGGGACGTCGGTGACAATGATGACTATGAGAACCTTAGAGAGGAGGAAAGCAATGGATGTCGAGCGGATCTAACATGATACTGTGAAAGTTCAATCCACAATGGATACAACACAGTCGCGAGAGTCCAGTCCAAAGAGGATCCAAGACACAGCAGCGAGAGTCCCGTTCACAGCGGAGCCAGCAGGAAACCATCCCAAGCGTAGGCGGACCAGCAGCGCAGAGATGTCCCCAGCCGATACACAGGCAAGCAGTACATGGCCACCGGATCGGACCGGACCCCCTCCACACGGGAGAGTGGGACATAGAAGAAAAAGAAAAGAAACGGCAGATCAACTGGTCTAAAAAGGGAGTCTATTTAAAGGCTAGAGTATACAAATGAGTTTTAAGGTGAGACTTAAATGCTTCTACTGAGGTGGCATCGCGAACTGTTACCGGGAGGGTATTCCAGAGTACTGGAGCCCGAACGGAAAATGCTCTATAGCCCGCAGACTTTTTTTGGGCTTTGGGAATCACTAATAAGCCGGAATCCTTTGAACGCAGATTTCTTGCCGGGACATATGGTACAATACAATCGGCAAGATAAGGTGGAGCTAGACCGTGTAGTATTTTATACGCAAGTAGTAAAACCTTAAAGTCACATCTTAAGTGCACAGGAAGCCAGTGCAGGTGAGCCAGTACAGGCGTAATGTGATCAAACTTTCTTGTTCTTGTCAAAAGTCTAGCAGCCGCATTTTGTACCAACTGTAATCTTTTAATGCTAGACATGGGGAGACCCGAAAATAATACGTTACAGTAGTCGAGGCGAGACGTAACAAACGCATGGATAATGATCTCAGCGTCTTTAGTGGACAGAATGGAGCGAATTTTAGCGATGTTACGGAGATGAAAGAAGGCCGTTTTAGTAACGCTTTTAATGTGTGCCTCAAAGGAGAGAGTTGGGTCGAAGATAATACCCAGATTCTTTACCGTGTCGTCTTGTTTAATTGTTTGGTTGTCAAATGTTAGAGTTGTATTATTAAATAGAGTTCGGTGTCTAGCAGGACCGATAATCAGCATTTCCGTTTTTTTGGCGTTGAGTTGCAAAAAGTTAGCGGACATCCATTGTTTAATTTCATTAAGACACGCCTCCAGCTGACTACAATCCGGCGTGTTGGTCAACTTTAGGGGCATGTAGAGTTGGGTGTCATCAGCATAACAGTGAAAGCTAACACCGTATTTGCGTATGATGTCACCTAGCGGCAGCATGTAGATGCTGAAGAGTGCAGGGCCAAGGACCGAACCCTGGGGAACTCCACACGTTACCTTAACGTAGTCCGAGGTCACATTGTTATGGGAGACACACTGCATCCTATCAGTAAGATAAGAGTTAAACCAAGACAGGGCTAAGTCTGACATACCAATTCGTGTTTTGATACGTTCTAATAAAATATTATGATCGACGGTATCGAAAGCAGCGCTAAGATCGAGGAGCAGCAACATAGATGACGCATCAGAATCCATCGTTAGCAATAGATCATTAGTCATTTTTGCGAGGGCTGTCTCCGTCGAGTGATTTGCCCTGAAACCGGATTGAAAGGTTTCACATAGATTGTTAGACGCTAAGTGTTCATTTAACTGCTCCGCAACAATTTTTTCAAGGATTTTTGAAATAAAGGGAAGGTGAGACACCGGTCGGTAATTTACCATGAGGTCAGGATCGAGGTTAGGTCTTTTAAGAAGAGGATGAATAACCGCTTTTTTGAATGCTAGGGGAACAGTGCCCGAGGAGAGTGATAAGTTTATAATATTTAGCACTGATGGACCTAATAATACAAAGAGTTCCTTGATCAGTTTCCCAGGAAGAGGGTCAAGTAAACATGTTGTCTGTTTTATTCCATTTACACGTTGTAACAATTCCTCTAATGTTATTTCCTCAAAACGAGAGAAACTATTTTGGAGGGCAGTATCCGCCGTATATACAATCGTGTCAGTGTTAATAGAACCCTGTTGTAGCTGGGACGCATTGTCTTTAATCTCCTTTCTAATGACTTCAATTTTCTTACTAAAGAATTGCATAAAGTCATCAGCTGAGTGGGTTAAGCTACTGGAAGGAGTCCCTTGTTGGGTTAGCGATGCTACCGTACTAAACAAAAATTTAGGATCGTTTTTATTACGGTGGATGAGATTTGAGTAATATTTAGCTTTAGCTAAGGTAAGCATGCGTTTATAAGTTATTAAACCATCACTCCATGCTTGATGGTGCACCTCAAGTTTAGTCGTGCGCCATTCTCGTTTCAGCTTTCTGCATAATAATGTCTGAGCTCTAGTTTCTTCTGTAAACCACGGGGTGCGCTTTTTTGGAGCCTTTTTTAACTTTAGCGGTGCTATGTTATCAATGGTTTCGCGCAGGGCGTCGTTAAAGTTGTTAGTGAGGTTATCAATAGAGCCCACATACTTTGGGAATGGTGCCATTACCGAGGGCAGTAGGTCAGCAAGAGTTGTCGTTGTGGCTGTATTAATGTTGCGGCTGCTATAGCAGTTATTATTATTATTAGTTTGACGAACATGCGTCTGAACCTCGAATTTTATAAGGTAATGATCGGACAATACTTTAGTATACGGGAGTATCGTAACTTTGGAAACGGTGATGCCCCTGACAAGCACTAGGCGCGGTGGGTCCGATGGGGTATTCATATGGATATTAAAGTCCCCCATTATGATTATATTATCGGCGTGTGTCACTAGATCAGCAACGAACTCTGAGAATTCATTAATAAAGTCCGAATAGGGCCCTGGGGGGCGGTAGATAACAGCCAGGTGTAGAGGCAGCGGTGTGACAGACCTCCTAGTAAGCACCTCAAACGATTTATATTTATTATTTATGTTAGGACTAAGGTTAAAGTTTTCGTTGTATATTAGTGCGACCCCCCCACCCCTTTTGAGCGGACGGGCAATATGCGCATGTGTAAAGTTAGGAGGACATGCCTCATTTAGCGCAAAAAAGTCGTTTGGTTTAAGCCAGGTTTCGCTGAGACCGATGACGTTAAGATTGTTGTCTCTGATAATATCATTAACTAACAACGTTTTGGGAGACAATGATCTTATGTTTAAAAAACCTATATTATAGGTAGTGGGCTGTATGCGCCACACTGTGAACCCACACCAAACAAGAATGACTAACACATTTCGGGAGAACATCCACACCGTAACAGAACATAAACACAACAGAACAAAGACCCGAGAGCCCTTGCGGCACTAACTCTTCCGGGATGCTACAATATACACCCCTTGCTACCACCAAACCCAGCTCACCTCTTTATTTTATTTTCAAATTTATTAGCCTGTGGAAAAGGTTAATGTTGATATTTACCTCAGAAGGCTGCAAATAGAAAGGAGGCATTCAATTTTTTAATTTAGATTTTATTTAATATACCATTGATGTTTTTCGTTTGTTTTGTGAAAGTTGATTTTGCACTATTAAGTTATATAAGCGTTGCTTGTTCCATATTCAGTCTGGAAGCAAATCAGCAAACTGAGCAATAATTAACATTTTATTCATGCACTTTCTCTTGCTACTTCAAGGCTTGAATATTTGATTCATTCCTTGTTATTTTATTTTCAAATGTGTTATTAGTCTGTGGAAAAAGTTTATTTTGATATTTACCTCAGAAGGCTGCAAATAGAGAAGAGGCATTACATTTTATCTACATTTTATTTGATATGCCATTGATATTTTTAAATTATTATTATTTGAAACTCGATTTTGCATGTCACTATAAAGTTATATAAGCCTTGCTTGTTCAATATTCAATCTAAAACTTGTTTGGGTCCCTCTTAAAAGGTTAATTTGTTCAACCTTGGCCCGCGGCTTTGTTCACTTTTAAATTTTGGCCCACTCTGTATTTGAGTTTGACACCCCTGCTGTAGATGGTGAAATCACTAAGTCCTTTGCAAAAGCTCGTTGAGAAATGTTGTTCTTAAGCTGTTGGAAAATTTGCTCACGTATTTGTTCACTAAGTGGTGACCCCTCGTTTCATCCTTGTTTGTGAATGACTGAGCATTTCATGGAAGCTGCTTTAATACCCAATCATGGCACCCACTTGCAGAGGTGGGTAGAGTAGCCAGAAATTGTACTCAAGTAAGAGTACTGTTACTTTAGAGATTTATTATTCAAGTAAAAGTAAGGAGTAGTCACCCAAATATTTACTTGAGTAAAAGTAAAAAGTATGTCGTGAAAAAACTACTCAAGTACTGAGTAACTGATGAGTAACCTGATTACGGCAACAAATAATGCACAAAAACATAAAAATAGCAATGAGCAAATTCAGAGCCAGGAATATCTCTTAAGCAACTAAAACAATAATATATATTAAAGAATAGTACATTAAAATAAAATAAAAAAAATGGCACATTGAGCCACAATGACTTAACAGCACCATAACCTCAGTAGGCATTCATTGATTTGATTGATTGATTGAGTGATTGAAACTTGTATTATTAGATTTCACAGTACAGTACATATTCCGTACAATTGACCACTAAATGGTAACACCCCAATAAGTTTTTCATTGTTTATCAATTACTTAATAAATGACCAAGTCGAGGTGATCTACCTCATATATACATATACATACACACACACACATCATTTATACACACACATATCATATATATACATATATATATATATATATACACATACATACATTTATATATACAGTATATAATGTATATTTATTTATTTTGCCATTTTTGTTGACATGTTAAAGGTGTTTTAATGAATATACATACATTTTTAACACATAAATTCCTATCTTTCATGAAGACAAGAATATGAATTGGTGTATTACCTGATTCTGATGACATGCATTGATTGGAATCAGACAGTAGTGCTGATAACGTCCCGGTTTTCAAATGGAGGAGAAAAAAAGTTCCCCCTTCCTGTCTAATACCACATGAAAGTCGTTGGTTTTTGGCATCTTAATTGTCCAGCTTCCATATTCGTTTTCATACACTTTACAAGAAATACATTGGCGGCAAGCTCCGTAGCTTGCTAGCTTGTATGCGCTGGCTTTCGGAGACTCTTATTTTGTTAGCGCAGGCGCGATGGAGCGGCGCTTTTATTGTGAAGACAGGAACTTTGCGATCAGTCTTTAGGCTTTTGACGGGAAGTACGGTTGAAATAAAAAGTGTCTTATTTTCTTTACACTTTTGATTGATTGATTGAAACTTTTACTAGTAGATTGCACAGTACAGTACATATTCTCTACAATTGACAACTAAATGGTAACACCCCAATAAGTTTTTCAACTTGTTTAAGTCGGGTCATGTGACCGCCTGGTTCTGTTTGATTGGTCCAACGTCACCAGTGACTGCATGTGATTGGTGAAAAGCAGGCATGGGTAGATTCTACTTTGAATCTCTGTCATAAACCAAAACAAAAATTAATAGATCGATAAAAAAAAAAGTAGCGAGTAGCGAGCTTAATGTAGATAAATGGAGCGGAGTAAAAGTAGCGTTTCTTCTCTATAAATATACTCAAGTAAAAGTATGTTGCATAAAAACTACTCGTTGAAGTACAATTTATCCCAAAAGTTACTCAAGTAAATGTAACGGAGTAAATGTCGCGCGTTACTACCCACTTCTGGCCACTTGTTCCCAATTAGCCTGCATACCTGCGGGATGTTCCAAATAAGTGTTTGATGAGGATTCCTCAACTTTCTCAGTCTTTTTTACCACTTTTGCCAGCTTTTTGGAAACATGTTTCAGGCATCAAATTCCAAATAAGCTAATATTTGCCAAAAATAACAAGAGTTTTCCAGTTTGAACGTTAAGTATCTTGTTTTTGCAGTCCATTCAATTGAATATAGGTTGAAAAAGATTAGCAAATCATTACATTCAGTTTTTTTTTTTTTAACATTTACACAACGTGCCAACTTCACTGGTTTGGAGGTTTGTATACAGTAAGTCAGCATCCCTCTCTCTGATCAGGAGTACATCGTGGAGCAAAACATATCCAAGCTAGAGGTGAAGCGCAAAAGGGATCTTCTATTCAACAAGGCCAACAGCGTGGTGTCGTTGGAGAAAAGACAACTGAACGTGAAAAAAGCCATCCAGGAGAGGCAAGAGGAAATCAGAGTCTACATACAAATGCTCGGCCAGCAGCTGAGGACCACCGAGCAGGAGAGACTGGGAATCAGGTACAGAAAGACAACTCAGTTATGGCCTAAAAAAAAATCACTTTCAATGACTCATCATGCTGGCTTAAAAGTTTAAAACAGGGGTGTCAAACTTTTTATTTTAAAATTTTAGCTCAGGGGCCAAATATATTCCTAAGTGGGCCGGACTGGTAAAATCCTGGCATGATAACTTTAAAATAAAGACAACTTCAGATTGTTTTCTTTGTTTAAAATAGACCAAGCACATTCCAAACAATTACAAATAATTGTTTTTCTTTTACAATTACACGTTGCGGTTATTGGTATTTTATCTTCAGTTGTCGTTATTTATACTTTCTGAATAAATTATGTGATAATGTTCATCAGTCAAATAGGTGGATTTGAGTCTGGCAGAGACTTAAAATGCTCCCATTGTTAATTTTGTTCTTATAGAACAGTGGTCCCCAAGCTTTTTGTATCCGCGGACCGGTCAACGCTTAATAATTTGTCCCGCGGCCCGGGGGGGGGGGTGTCTTTTTTTATTATTATTATTTTTTTTTTCCTTCTTTGTCATGAAAAAGGGACGTTTTTGTCATGAAAAAGGGAGGTTTTTGTGGTTGGTGCACTAATTGTAAGTGTATATTTTGTTTTTTATGGTGATTTCATAAAATAAATAAATAAATAAATAAAATATATATATATATATATTTTTTTTTAAATAAAAAATTCTTCTGCGGCCCGTTAACAATCGGGCGACGGCCCGGTGGTCGGGGACCACTGTTATAGAAGATAAAATGAATAATATTATTAAAATTAAATTACAGGATGAAGTTTATTCAATCTCCTTAACTGATGTACTAACATCCATCCATCTTCTTCCGGTTATCAGAGGTCGGGTCGCGGGGGCAGCAGCCTAAGCAGGGAAGCCCAGACTTCCCTCTCCTCAGCCACTTCGTCTAGCGTTCCCAGGCCAGCCAGAAGACATAGTCTTCCCCGTGGCCTCCTACCGGTTGGACATGCCCTAAACACCTCCCTCGGGAGGCGTTCGGGTGGCATCCTGACCAGATGCCCGAACCACCTCATTTGGCTCCTCTCGATATGAAGGAGCAGCGGCTTTACTTTGAGTTCCTCCCGGATGACAGAGCTTCTCACCCTATCTCTAAGGGAGAGCCCCGCCACACGGTGGAGGAAACTCATTTGGGCCGCTTGTACCCGTGATCTTATCCTTTCGGTCATGACCCAAAGCTCATGACCATAGGTGAGGATGGGAACGTAGATCGACCGGTAAATTGAGAGCTTTGCCTTCCGGCTCAGCTCCTTCTTCACCACAACGGATCGGTACAACGTCCGCATTACTGAAGACGCCACACCGATCCGCCTGTCGCTCTCACGATCCACTCTTCCCCCACTCGTGAACAAGACTCCTAGGTACTTGAACTCCTCCACTTGGGGCAGAGTCTCCTCCCCAACCCGGAGATGGCACTCCACCCTTTTCCGGGCGAGAACCATGGACTCGGATTTGGAGGTGCTGATTCTCATTCCGGCCTAACATTGTGTGGTTTATTCTGTAGATATGTAGCATCATCTGCAACAAAATTTGTGAATTTGGACTTATTTATTGATCTCACATGAAGTTAGAAGGGGTTACATATTATTTCAGCATATCAATGTGCGCCCAGAAAATGTGTCCACAGTAGGGTTGTCCCAATACCATTATTTTGGTACCGCTACCAAAATGTATTTCGATACTTTTTGATGCCTTTCAATACTAAATAAAGGGGATCACAAAAACGCAAAATCTTACGGTACATTAAACATATGTTTCTTATCGCTATCGAACAATGTTGTATTTAACTAAAATAGTAAGTAAGCAAACAAAGGCTCCTAATTTGGGTGCTGACGTATGCAGCAACATATTGTGTCATTTATCATTCTATTGTTTTGTCATAATTATGAGGGACAAACTGTAAAAAGGAATTATCAAGCCACTTGTTCATTTACTGTTAATATCTGGTTATTTTTTGTTTCAACATCTAATGGGCGGTATAGCTCGGTTGGTAGAGTGGCCGTGCCAGCAACTTGAGGGTTGCAGGTTCGATCCCCGCATCCGCAATCCTAGTCACTGCCGTTGTGTCCTTGGGCAAGACACTTTACCCACCTGCTCCCAGTGCCACCCACACTGGTTTAAATGTAAAAATCAGATATTAGGTTTCACTATGTAAACCTCATTGAGTCACTAGAGAAAAAGCGCTATATAAATATAATTCACTTCACTTCACTTTACTTGCTTATGGCTGTCCATCGTTCTATGTACATGTGTGTTAAAATGTAATAATCACTTATTCTTCTGTTAGTTTTGGATGATACCACAAATTTAGGTATCCATTCGATACCAAGTAGTTACAGGATCATACATTGGTCATAATTCAAGTTATCATGTGTCCAGGAACGTATTTCCCAAGTTTATAAACATAATATGAATTTTAAAAAAAGATTTAAAAAATATCGATGTTCATGATCATTGTACTATCGACTAGATACACTATTGTATTTGGTATCATTACAGTGGATGTCAGGTGTAGATTCACCCAGGCGCACTAGCTTTTGTGAGCAGTGATGCCGGTGAGCTATCCATCCATCCATCCATCAATTTTTTTACCGCTTATTCCCTTTTGGGGTCGCGGGGGGCGCTGGCGCCTATGTCAGCTACAATCGGGCGGAAGGCGGGGTACACCCTGGACAAGTCGCCACCTCATCGCAGGGCCAACACAGATAGACAGACAACATTCACACTCACATTCACACACTAGGGCCAATTTATTCAATCCTACAGTGTGAAGTGAAACATGTTTAGCTATTCCTCTTCCTGTAAGGATGATACTTGTAAGAAACTCACTTTATTTATCACCAAAGAGGTGAGGATTAGTGATTCAAAAGTAGCTAAAACACTGCTGACTGTGGATGGATGTTCGTGGCTAGCTAACCTTGTTGAAAGCACTTCAGTGTGTTACAGTGTTATAACTTCAGCTTTATCGTCAGTTTTTAGGCCAAAATGCATCCATTTTCCCATTTCTGTCTACACACTGTTTCTGCTCGTAAGTACTCCGTGATTGTGCGCTGCCGAACATGCTCCTCTGCTCGTAAAACCAGCAATGTCACGACCTGACAACACGCCGTCATACCCGGGAACCGGTGCCTTTCAAACAGAGTATAGTACCGTTTTTGATTCATTCGTACTGCGATACTATACCAGTGTCGGTATACCGTACAACCCTAGTCCCCAGTCTTATGTACAACAGGAAATGTAAAGATTATTATTATCAAAAGCATTTATTTGGCTAGAAATCTCACAGGTTGGATTACCAACAACATATTTGTCAATCAAGGCATAAACATAACAATCCACATTTTGTATACTATCACAAATAAGCAGCTTATGTGTTGTGTTCCAAACACAGAAGTGTTACAGTACAGGCTAAAAGTTTGCACACACCTTCTTATTCAATGCATTTTCTTTATTTTCATGACTATTTACATTGTAGATTGTCACTGAAGGCATCAAAACTATGAATGAACACATGTGGAGTTATGTACTTCACAAAAAAAGGTGAAATAACTGAAAACATGTTTTATATTTTCTTCAAAATAGCCACATTTTGCTCTGATTACTGCTTTGCACACTCTAGGCCATGGGTGTCAAACTCTGGCCCGCGGGCCAGATTTGGCCCGCCGTGTAATTTAATTTGGCCCTTGAGGCAATATCAATTTAGCATTAGAGCTGGCCCGCCGGTGTTATACAGCGTCGGTGCCGCTAATACTCATACTTGCCAACCCTCCTACTTTTCCCGGTAGACTCCCGAAGTTCAGGGCCCCTCCTGAAAATCTCCCGGGGCAACCATTCTCCCAAATTTCTACCGATTTCCACCTGGACAACTATATTGGGGGCGTACATTTAAGGCACTGTCTTTAGCGTTCTCTACAACCATGTCGTCATGTCCGTTTTTCCTCCATACTAACAGCGTGTCATATAATATTTGTGGCTTTTACACACACACATACGCACAAGTGAATGCAAGGCATACTTGGTCAACAGCCATACAGGTCACACTGAGGGTGGCCGTATAAACAACTTTAGCACTGTTACAAATATGCGCCACACTGGGAACCCACACCAAACAAGAATGACAAACACATTTCGGGTGAACATCCGCACCGTAACACAACAGAACAAATACCCAGACCCCCTTGCAGCACTAACTCTTCCGGGAAACTTCCAGCAAACTGACCAATAATTAACGTTTTATTCATGCATTTTCTCTTGTAACTTCAAGGCTTGAATGTTTGGTTCATTCATTATTGTTATTTTATTTTCAAATGTATTATTAGCCTGTGGAAAAAAATTGATATTTACCTCAGAAGATTGTAAATAGAAAAAAAGGCATAACATTTTTTTTTTAAATTTTATTTGATATGCCATTGATATTTTTTTAATTATTATTATTATTATTATTTGAAACTGGATTTTGCATAAAGTTATATAAGCCTTGCTTGTTCAATATTTAATGCAAAACTTGTTTGGGTCCCTATTAAAAGGTTCATTTGTTCAACCTTGGCCCGCGGCTTTGTTCACTTTTAAATTTTGGCCCACTCTGTATTTGAGTTTGACACCCCTGCCCTAGGCATTCTCTCGATTAGCTTCAAGAGGTAGCCGCCTGAAATGGTTTTCACTTGGGTTGGACACACCTTCTCATTTCAAGGCATTTTCTTTATTTTCATGACTATTTACATTGTAGATTGTCACTGAAGGCATCAAAACTATGACACATGTAAAGTGAAAACCCTTTCAGTTGACTACCTCTTGAAGCTCATCGAGAGAATGCTAAGAGTGTGCAAAGCAGTAATCAGTGCAAATGGTGTCTATTTTTAAGAAACTAAAATATAAAACATGGTTTCAGTTATTTCACCTTTTTTTGTTAAGTACATAACTCCACATGTGTTCATTCATAGTTTTGATGCTTTCACTGACAATATACAACATGGGTGTCAAACTCTGGCCCGCGGGCCAAATTTGGCCCGCCGTGTAATTTCATTTGGCCCTTGAGGCAATGTCATATTAACATTAGAGCTGGCCTGCCGGTACTATACAGCGGTGGTGCCGCTATAACACCGCATTCACCGCTAATACTCATACATGCCGACCCTCCCGATTTTCCCGGGAGACTCCCGAAGTTCAGTGCCCCTCCTGAAAATCTCCCGGGACAACCATTCTCCGGAATTTCTCCCGCTTCCCACTCGGACAACAATATTGGGGGCGTCCCGTCCGCTTTTCCTCTATACAAACAGCGTGCCGACCCAGTCACATAATGTAAGCACACGTAAGTGAATGCAGGGCATACTTAGTCAACAGCCATACGGGTCACACTGAGGGTGGCCGTATAAACAACTTTAACACTGTTACAAATGTGCGTCACACTGTGAACCCACACCAAACAAGAATGAGAAACACATTTCGGGAGAACATCTGCACTGTAACAAAAATAAACACGACAGAACAAATACACAGAACCCTTTGCAGCACTAACTCTTCCAGGACGCTAGAATATACACCCCCTGCTACCACCAACCCCGCCCACCTCATTGTTATTTAATTTTCAAATGTATTAGCCTGTGGAAAAAGTTAATGTTGATATTTACTTTAGAAAGCTGCAAAAAGAAACCAGGCATTACATGTTTTATTTAAATTTTATTTCATATACAAATGTGCGTCACACTGTGAACCCACACCAAACAAGAATGACAAACACATTTCGGGAGAACATCTGCACCGTAACAAAACATAAACACGACAGAACAAATACCCAGAACCCTTTGCAGCACTAACTCTTTCAGGACGCTACAATATACACCCCCTGCTACCACCAACCCAGCCCACCTCATTGTTATTTAATTTTCAAATGTATTACCCTCTGGAAAAAGTTAATGTTGATATTTACTTTAGAAGGCTGCAAAAAGAAACCAGGCATTACATTTTTTATTTAAATTGTATTTAATATACCATTGATGTTCTTTCGTTTGTTATTTGAACGTTGGTTTTGCACTATTAAGTTATATAAGCGGTGCTTGTTCCATATTCAGTGTTAAAGCAAATCAGTGTAGCAAACCGAAAAATAATTAACGTTTTATTCGTGCACTTTCTCTTGCTACTTCAAGGCTTGAATGTTTGATTCATTCATTATAGTTAATTTATTTTCAAATGTATTATCAGCCTGTGGAAAAAAAGTTTATGTTGATATTTAACTCAGAAGGCTGCAAAATAGAAAAGAGGCATTCAATGTTTATTAAAATTGTATTTGATATGCCATTGATATTTTTTCATTATCATTATTTGAAACTCGATGATTTTGCACGTCACTATAAAGTTATATAAGCCTTTTTTGTTCAATATTCAATGCAAAACTTGTTTGGGTCCCTATTAGAAGGTTAACTTGTTCAGTTTTGAATTTTGGCCCACTCTGTATTTGAGTTTGACACCCCTGATCTATAATATAAATAGTCGTAAAAATAAAGAAAACGCTTTGAATGAGAAGGTGTGTCCAAACTTGTGGTCTGTACTGTAGCTCCGCCCCTTCTGGCAGGGAATACAAAGAATTGCACACCCAGTGGACACATTTAGAACAGCACTTTTTCTTTCATCCAAATTTGTATGCTTGACACCCCTGGCTTAAAATGTAGATTTCACATACAGACACTCACATTCACACTCGCAGACAATTTCAAGTGAACAGGATAGAGTTGAAAATGAATGGACATGATGAGAGATACTAGCATTTACAGATCACAACATGTGAGGATTGTTTTTATATGTGGTTAAATATTGGCCAGTGTTGATTTTTTTTCAGCATTTGTATGCACATTTCTTCCATGTCGAAACGCTTCTCTTCTTAAGTGTGGAACTGAACACAAAGTTGTCCAAAGTCCACGCCTCCAAGAAACATTACGAGGTTGTGACTTTTTCGATGGCGACGTTTGAAGAGGACGATGAGGACGCCGTGAGGTCTCAAGCTCACTATATCGCCAAGGTAATGATATTGTAAATGCTCCAATTACTGCCTCTCTACCGTTTACAACAGAGTTATAGTGAATAACCTCAGAGGTGTCTAATTAGCGTTGAGTAAAATAAAACAGAAAATAAAGCAGTGGCTGTAGGCAACCTCCTAATGCTGAGAGAGCCAAAAAGCCAAATATTTGTAAATATATTTCCGGAAGAGCCATATAATATTATTTTTTAACACTGAACACAACTAAACGCGTGCATTTTTAAGTAAGACCAACATTTCTAGAGTATAATAGGTCTCTTATTCTTTGTAATAACATTGTTATTCTAAAGCTAAATGTGGAGGGGGCGTGGCCTGCGGGCCTGCAGCGACAGGTGCGTAGACGGCCCACCTGGGCCTTGTTATCTAATCCCCTGTCGCTCTGTTATAAGCAGCAGCCAGGAGGAGAGACTGGGTTGGAGCTGGAAAAACTATTGCTGGAAAGCAACTGAGAGACTTATTGAAAAATAAGACAATATTGTAACCCTGAAACAGGCTCTCATGTCGGCGCTTGGGGGTCTGAAGAACCCCCAGGAGGGCACGCCCCACACTAACCAATAATAAATAAATAACTTCTTACCATTAACGCAACTTGTTGAACAGGTGTGGTAGAAAACGGACGGATGGATTAAAAATGCATGAGAATGTTTTATATTTTGAACATTATTTTTAACACTGTGATTACAAGTGAAATTATTCTTTCCTTATCGTACCTGTTCAAGAAGTTGCGTTAATGGTAAGAAGTTATTTATTTATTATTGGTTAGTGTGGGGCTTGCCCTCCTGGGGGTTCTTCAGACCCCCAAGCACCGACATGAGAGCCTGTTTCAGGGTTACAATATTGTTTTATTTTTCAATAAGTTGCTTTCCAGCAATAGTTTTTCCAGCCCCAACCCAGTCTCTGCTCCTGGCTGCTGCTTATAACAGAGCGACAGGTGATTAGATAACAAGGCCCAGGTGGGCCTTCTACGCACCTGTCGCTGCAGGCCCGCAGGCCACGCCCCCTCCACAGTTAGCTTCAGAATAACAATGTTATTACAAAGAATAAGAGACCTGTTATACTCTACAAATGTTGGTCTTACGTAAAAATGTACGTGTTTAGTTGTGTTCAGTGTTAAAAAAAAAATAAATATGGCTCTTACGGGAATATATTTTAAAATATTTGGCTTTTTGGCTCTCTCAGCCAAAAAGGTTCCCGACCCCTGCTCTAGAGCCATAGGTTCCCTACCCCTGTCCTAACGTGACCACCAGATTACAGTAGTTGCATTTGAAATGGTGCTGTCAAACCTTTTTTTTTTAATATATATATTAGATTTATCATGATCAAGCACAGTAAATAATATAAATCAACTTTAAAAATACCTCAATATTTTGACCCAATTGCAATTGAATTGTTAGAATGTTGCGCGCGGAATTTTTCGCTTAAATGCACGCCTTTTATTTGCTCAAATTTGCTAACAGTTTTATCCAAAGCACAGGTCCCCAGTGTTTTTTGCACTAGGTTTAATGTAAATTACACGTGTGGCAGACAAACACAGCAAAAATACAGTAAGTGCATGAAGAATACCACTTGCCATAACGCTAAATTAGTGGGAGCCTTGGCCTTTTTTCCCGCTTTGCAAAAAGCTCTCCAAAGACTTGTTTTGGGCTTATTTTTTGATGCGTTATACATGATTTGTCATTGTCGAGGACAAGAGCATGGATAACGAATAAAACTAGAAAAAAAGAGCAGTTAAAATATAAGAATGGATTTCAGGAAAAATAACAACCTAAAAACTATTGAAATAAACTAACTGCTGGATATAATATTATTATTTAAATTATTTACAAATCTAAAAAATTATGTATTCTCAGCATGTTGCAGAATCTTTAAAGGACATTTTCTATTGGCATAAACACTCACAGAAGTTGAAGCTTCTAAAGTAACTTAGTAGGAATGATCTGGATCAGCCTCCTATATGTAATGACTTTTTTCCTTATTCCATTTGGCATTTGCCCATGTTTTCAGAGTTATTTGAACCGGCAAACAATAACAAAATGAATTAATTGAAGTAATTAAATATATGTATATGCCATCCATCCATCCATCTTCTTCCGCTTATCCGATGTCGGGTTGCGGGGGTAACAGCCTAAGCAGGGAAGCCCAGACTTCCCTCTCCCCAGCCACTTTGTCTAGCTCTTCCCGGGGGATCCCGAGGCGCTCCCAGGCCAGCCGGGAGACATAGTCTTCCTAACGTGTCCTGGGTCTTCCCCGTGGCATCCTACCAGCGGCTTTACTTTGAGTTCCTCCCGGATGGCAGAGCTTCTCATCCTATCTCTAAGGGAGACCCCCCCCACACGGCGGAGGAAACTCATTTCGGTCGCTTGTACCCGTGATCTTATCCTTTCGGTCATGACCCAAAGCTCATGACCATAGGTCAGGATGGGAACGTAGATCGACCGGTAAATTGAGAGCTTTGCCTTCCGGCTCAGCTCCTTCTTCACCACAACGGATCGGTACAACGTCCGCATTACTGTATATGTCTTGGTTAAAATCATTGAGGTTGTTATAATCAATCATCAATCAATCAATGTTTATTTAGTTAGCCCTAAATCACAAGTGTCTCAAAGGGCTGCACAAGCCACAACGACATCCTCGGTCCAGATCCCACATAAGGGCAAGGAAAAACGCAACCCAGTGGGATGTCAATGTGAATGACTGAGAAACCTTGGAGAGGACCGCAGATCCATCCCCTGACTGCCTGCCCCTCTAGGGAAGACCATATAAGACCATTCTTTGTGGTTTTGGTAAATAAACACCTAGCTATAATGACCCTATTTTTCGGACTATAAGGCGCACTTAAAATCCTTTTTATTTGATCAAAACTCAATAGTATGACCCGGTGTGCCTAATGTACGGAATAATTTTGGTTCTGCTTACCAACCTCGAAGCTATTTTATTTGGTGCCTGGTGAATTGATGAGTGTCACCAGTAGATGGCAGTCACACACAAGAGATACGTGTAGAATGCAATACGACTCAAGTAAACAACACAAACATTTTATATTTTCCATTGAAAATATTGACTATTACACACGGCGCTCAAAAATCTATCAAAATGTTTTAACACGCACCGCTTGACAACATAGGAATATTATTGTGGTGTGTGTATAAGGTAAGACATAATTTTTGTCGTTTTGTTTCGCAATATTGTGAAAATGCAACTTTTCTTACCTTCTCGTACCTGCTGATCTGTATTTGGGTTCTGCATAAGTCCTGAAAATGTGCACGCATCCGCCTTTGTAGTCCGTGGGGACACCCTAGTCCAGGGGTCACAAACGCGGTGCCCGCGGGCACCAGGTAGCCTGTAAGGACCAGATGAGTAGCCCGCTGGCCTGTTCTAAAAATAGCTCAAATAGCAGCACTTACCAGTGAGCTGCCTCTATTTTTTAAATGTTATTTATTTACTAGCAAGCTGGTCTCGCTTTGCTCGACATTTTTATTTTTAAGAGAGAAAAAACTCAAATAGAAATTGAAAATCCAAGAAAATATTTTAAAGACTTGGTCTTCACTTGTTTAAATAAATTCCTTTATTTTTTTTACTTTGCTTCTTATAACTTTCAGATAGACAATTTTAGAGAAAAAATACACCCTTCAATTTTTTTTTAGGATTTTTAAACACAAAGTCCTTTTTACCTTTTAAATTCTTTCCTCTTCTTTCCTGACAATTTAAATCAATGTTCAAGTATTTTTTTTATTTTATTGTAAAGAAAAATAAATACATTTTTGTTTAACTCTTCATTTTAGCTCCTGTTATTTCGACGAAGAATATTTGTGAAATATTTCTTCAAACTTATTATGATTAAAATTCCAAAAATTATTCTGGCAAATCTAGAAAATCTTTAGAATCAAATTTAAATCTTATTTCAAAGTCTTTTGAATTTCTTTAAAAATGTTTGTTCTGGAAAATCTAGAAGAAATAATGATTTGTCTTTGTTAAAAATATAGCTTGGTCCAATTTGTTATATATTCTAACAAAGTGCAGATGGGATTTTAACCTGTTTAAAACATGTCATCAAAATTCTAAAATTAATCTTAATCAGGAAAAATTACTAATGATGATCCATAAATTATTTTTTTTAATTTTTTCAAGAAGATACGAATTAGCTAGTTTTTTTCTTTTTTTCGGTTGAATTTTGGATTTCAAAGAGTCTAAATTGAAGATGAACTATATTTCAAAATTTAATTTTCATTTTTTTCCTGTTTTCTCCTCTTTTAAACCGTTCAATTAAGTGTTGTTTTCATCTTTTATTCTCTACAAAAAACCTTCCGTAAAGGGAAAAAAAAATGTACGACGGAATGACAGACAGAAATACCCATTTTTTAAATATATATATATAGATTTATCTATTAAAAGTAAATTGACCAAATTGACTATTTCTGGCAATTTATTTAAGTGTGTATCAAACTGGTAGCCCTTCGAATTGATCAGTACCCAAGAAGTAGCTCTTGGTTTCAAAAAGGTTGGTGACCCCTGCCCTAGTCGATAAGCTTCTTCTTTTTCCTCTATCTCCTTGTTATGGGACATTAATCCTCTGCTGTTGCCATTTCTAATATAAAGTAGTGTAAGGGTCTTACTTATATCTGTCAGTAAACTCGCCATGAACGCACTAAAACATACCGGTGCAGTGAGTTAACATTATTCACCCAAGGATATTAGTTATTAGAGAGTTCCCGTCTGATGGTTTTTATACGGGAAACATTTCCGGCGTTGTTGTTGCACTAGTGAGCCACGGATGAGGAGACGCTGCTCTGTTATTGATTCAGGTAAAGTCTGAATGTCATTAAAGCAGTTAGCTTCATCTTTTGACGGAGAAAAGACACTGTCGAAGGTGAGCCACATAAATAACAATAGATCACAAGAAAGTGTTCTAAATGTAGAAAATCATATACAGGTGCTGTTCAACAATATTATTAGAATATCAAGAAAAAGTTGATTTATTTCAGTAATTATATTCAGAACGTGAAACTTACATATTATATCAATTCATTACACACATAGTGATATATTTGAAGTGTTTATTTCTTTAAATGTTGATGATTAGTACTGACAATTACTGAAAATCCCAAATTCAGTATCTCAGAAAATTAGAATATTAGTTACGACTAGTACCAAAAAATATATTTTTAGAAATGTGGGCCAACTGATAAGTATGAACATGGAAAGTTTCAGCATGTACGGCAATCAATACTTAGTTGCAGCTCCTTTTGCCTGAATTGCTGCAGCAATACGGCGTGGTATAAAGTCGACCAGTCTGTTGCACTCCTCAGGTCTTATGAGAGCCCAGGTTGCTTTAATAGTGGCCTTCAGCTCTTCAGCATTGTTGGGTCTGGCATCTGGCATCTTCCGCTTCACAATACCCCATAGCTTTTCTATGGGGTTAAGGTCAGGTGAGTTTGCAGGCCAATCAAGAACAGGGATACCATGGTCCTTAAACCAGGAACTGGTAGATTTGGCACTGTGTGCAGGTGCCAAGTCATGTTGGAAAATGAAATCTTCACCTCCATAAAATTGGTCCGCGCAGGCAGTAAAAGGGTTCTAAAACTTCCTGGTAGACTGCTGCATTGACCCTAGACCTCAGGAAACACAGTGGACCAACACCAGCAGATGACATGGCACCCCAGACCATTACCCATTGTGGAAATTTGACACTGGACTTCAGGCAACGTGGATTCTGTACCTCTCCTGTCTTCTTCCAGACTCTGGCACCTTGATTTCCAAAGGAGATACAAAATTTACTTTCATCTGAAAACATAACTTTGGACCACTCAGCAGCAGTCCAGTCCTTTTTGTCTTGAGCCCAGGCGAGACGCTTTTGACGTTGTCTCTTATTAAAGAGTGGCTTTACACAAGGAATGCGACAACTGAAGCCCATATCTTGCATACGTCGGTGCGTGGTGGTTCTTGAAACACTGACTCCAGCTGCAGTCCACTCTTTGTGGATCTCCCCCGCATTTTTGAATCGGTTTTGTTTGACAATCCTCTCCAGGGCGCGGTTATCCCTCTTGTTTGTACACTTTTTTCTACCACATCTTTGTCTTCCCTTCGCCTCTCTATTAATGTGTTTGGACACAGAGCTCTGGGAACATCCAACCTCTTTGGCAATGACCTTTTGTGTCTTGCCCTCCTTCTTTAAAGTATCAATGGTCATCTTTTGGACAGTTGTCAAGTCAGCAGTCTTCCCCATGATTGTGTGTCATACAGAATCAAAACGAGAGACCATTTAAAGGCTTTTCCAGGTGTTTTGAGTTAGTTAGCTAATTAGAGTGTGGCACCAGGTGTCTTCAATATCTGACCTTTTCACCATATTCTAATTTTCTGAGATGTTGAATTTAGGGTTTTCATTGGTTGTCAGCTATAATCATCTCCTTTTTGGCAAAAAAACACTTGAAATGTATCAGTCTGTTTGGAATGAATGTATACATTCTACAAGTTTGACTTTCTAAATGGAATTAATGAAATAAATCAACTTTTTCATGATATTCTAATAATATGACCAGCACCACATCATCTGCAAAAATGATGTGGTGATGTGGTCCTGATGGCTTCATCTGACTGGGATCTTCAGCTCTCACTGGATCGGTTTGCAGCCGAGTGTGAAGCGACCGGAATGAGAATCAGCACCTCCAAGTCTGAGTCCATGGTTCTCGCCCGGAAAAGGGTGGAGTGCCATCTCCGGGTTGGGGAGGAGACCCTGCCCCAAGTGGAGGAGTTCAAGTACCTAGGAGTCTTGTTCACGAGTGAGGGAAGAGTGGATCGTGAGATCGACAGGCGGATCGGTGCGGCGTCTTCAGTAATGCGGACGTTGTACCGATCCGTTGGGGTGAAGAAGGAGCTGAGCCGGAAGGCAAAGCTCTCAATTTACCGGTCGATCTACGTTCCCATCCTCACCTTTGGTCATGAGCTTTGGGTCATGACCGAAAGGATAAGATCACGGGTACAAGCGGCCGAAATGAGTTTCCTCCGCCGGGTGGCGGGGCTCTCCCTTAGAGATAGGGTGAGAAGTTCTGCCATCCGGGAGGAACTCAAAGTAAAGCCGCTGCTCCTCCACATCGAGAGGAGCCAGATGAGGTGGTTCGGGCATCTGGTCAGGATGCCACCCGAACGCCTCCCTAGGGAGGTGTTTAGGGCACGTCCAATCGGTAGGAGGCCACGGGGAAGACCCAGGACACGTTGGGAAGACTATGTCTCCCGGCTGGCCTGGGAACGCCTCGGGATCCCCCGGGAAGAGCTAAACGAAGTGGCTGGGGAAAGGGAAGTCTGGGTTTCCCTGCTTAGGCTGTTGCCCCCGCGACCCGACCTCGGATAAGCGGAAGAAGATGGATGGATGGATGGATGACCAGCACCTGTATATAACGTGACCTCTTCAATGCGCCTTATAATCCAGTGCGCCTCTTGTATGAAAATAGACCTGACTATACACGCTCATCGGAAAATATGCAAGATTATGGTATGTAACGTTGATTTTATTTTGTGTGTACCAATTCCTACAATATGCTACTTTTCCACTAGGCTGCGCTAGAGAAAGCAGAACTCAAGCAGCAGGGGGAGTGTCTAAATGCCAAAATTCGCAGAGCTGAGCAGGAGAATAAAGCTCTGGAGAACACGACCCTGTTGTTCAACATCAGCAACACTGGATTCCACACATCAGTCATGAAGTCGAAAGAAGCCAGTATGTCAAGAAACGGACCATTCCGAGTCCTTTCTTGTCTGCTTGATGAATGAAAAAGGAAGTTTTAAATGTTGACTGATTCGTCTTGTCTCTCGATGTCAGCTCCAGATTATCAGGAGAAGTTCCAGCTTGAAGAGCAGCTTCATGTGGCCGAGGAGACTCTGCAATCCAAGAAACAACAAGTTGAAAAGCTTCACGAGGAACTACAGGTTCTTTACACATTCTGAGTCTCTTCTCTGGAGAATTTAGTAGGATTGTGTCCTTGTTTTTTGTGTGTAACATGGTCTGGTTTACATGAACAAACTAAAGAAGAAAATGTGTCATCGCCACTAGGGGTGTAAAGGTTTGTTTGAACAACAATTTGATTTTGTAATTCTGGTTGCCAATGTGATTCAGGGACGATCTCGTCTTTTTTTAGAACGACACGATCTGAAACGTTTTAGTGATTTGAAATCGAATTGGGTAGCTTTTTAGCATAAAAACCTCAATGACTGCGAAATAAATGGTGGATATTGGACACTGCAGGTGAAGTTTCCTATATTCTTGTTTAGAGATTGCCGATATTATCGGCCGATAAGTGCTTTAAAATGTGATATCGGAAATTATCGGTATCGGTTCCAAAAAAGTAAAATGTATGACTTTATAAAACGCCTCTGTACGGAGTGGTACATGGACGTACATGCCCGCCCACCTCAACCTCCTCATGCTCTTTCATGGAGAGCATGTCCCAAATTCCACGCTGCTGTTTTGAGGCATGTTAAAAAAAGTAATGCACTTTGTGACTTCAATTGGCATTTTTTTCCATAACTTGAGTTAATTTATTTCGGAAAACCTTGGTACATTGTTTAATGCCTCCAGCGGGGCATCACAACACAATTAGGCATAATAATGTGTTAATTCCATGACTGTATATATCGGTACCGGTTGATATCGGAATCGGTAATTAAGAGTTGGACAATATTGGAATATTGGCAAAAAAGCCATTATCGGACATCTCTATTCCTGTTGTTTCTTGTAAAGGAATTACCATATTTTTCAGACTATGAGGCCCACTTAAAATCCTTTCATTTTCTCTGAAATCGACAGTGCGCCTTAAAACCCTGTTCGCCTAACGTAGGGCATAATTCTGGTTGTGCTTACCGACCTTGAAACAATTTTATTTGGTACATGGTGTAATGATAAGTGTGATCAGTAGATGGCAGTCACACATAAAAGATACGTGTAAACTGCAATATGACTCCAGTAAACAAAACCAAAATGGTACATGTTCCATTGAAAATATAGAACATTACACACGGTTCTCAAAAATCTACTGAAATGTTTTAGTACGACTTTGGTAAGCTATGAAGCCGCACGCATTGTACTGTGCTTCAACATATGAGTGTTATTATGGTGTGTGTATTGTTCCGCAATATTATGCAAAAGCGACTTTTTTTACCTTCTGGTACTTGCTGATGTGTATTTGGGATCTACATAAGTAGTGAAAATGCGCGCTCCTCCATCATTGTAGTCTTGGCCGACACCGTAGTCGATAAGCTACTTATTTTTCTCTATCTTCTTGTTAAATGACATTCATCCTCCGCTGTTTCCATTTCTAATATAAAGTAGTGTAAAGTTCTTACTTATATCTGTCAGTAAACTAGTTATGAAAGCGCTAAAACATACCGGTGTAGTGAGTTTACATTTTTCACCCAAGGAAATTTAGTTATTAGAGTTCCGGTCGGACGTTTTTTCACGAGACACATTTCCGTTGTTGTTGTTGCACTAGTGAGCCACGGATGAGGAGACGCTGCTCCGTAAATGATTGAAGTAAAGTCTGAATGTCATTAAAACACTTAGCGCCATCTTTTGACACTTTTTACACTCCCGTCCTTGCATGCTACACGCTACAACAAGGTAAGGTGAGCCACGTAAATAAGACCGCCCACAAAACTTTGCATGCTGAAGCGACTGTCAGAAAGCGGCTTGAAGATGAGCTGTAAAACAGAATCTATGCAACATTTTGACCACAGAACCACCATTACGTGTTATGTAGACCACAAGGAAGTGTTTTACATTTAGAAAAAAAATCCCAATATCATCCCTGTAATGCGCCCTATAATCTGGTGCGCCTTTTGTATGAAAAAAGACCTGACTAGACCTGCTCATAGGCAGTGTGCCTTATAATCCGGTGCGCCCTATGGTCCGGAAAATACGGTAGTTTTTACTTTGGTTTAGTTGTTGTGTTCTATTGACTTTGTTTTGCTCATACAATTGCATGTAATACATGAGAATAACGAACTAGTTTGTATATCGTTTTGATAATGTTAAACTGTCAACACTTACCATGAATATATTTTAAAAAAAAGACGGTTATTACCGGTATATAGATTTGGTATATATAGATATATGTGTATATATATATGTATATGTGAGTATATATATATATGTATATATATATGTATATGTGTGTATATATATATATGTATATATATATATATGTATATATATATATATATGTAATATATGTATATGTATGTATATATATATATATGTAAATATGTATATATATATATTTATGTATATATATATATATGTATATATATGTATATGTATATATATGTAGATATATGTATATGTGTATATGTAAATATATATGTATATGTACATATATATGTACATATATATGTATATGTACATATATATATATGTATGTATATATATGTATATGTATATATATATACATGTATATACATATACACACACACCACTATCTTTAACAAAGAAACAACAAGATATGTGAATGTTTTTTTTCTGTAGTTTTCAAATACAAAGTGATACTGTGGAAAACGTCATATTTATACTCAAGTTCAAATAATTGATATATATTAACTCCTCGAAAATAGCCCTGTGAAAATAATATTGACTGTGCCTAATCAAAGAATCGGAATGGAGAATTATTGGGAACCAGACTTGACACAAGTAACTGGAATTGGGGAATTAGGGGTTTGTAAATCAAAGTTAAGAGTGCAATATTAGCTTGATTTTTTGTTTTTCAGCAAACAATGTGTAATTCAAGAGAGAATGGAGAGTGTTATTGCAGCTGGAACCAATCGATGAATTCAAACATAGGATGTGTGTATGTTCTTTCTGTGGTTTTCAAATACAAAGTGAAAACATAACATTTGTATTGAAGTTCAAATAATTGATGTTGACTCCTTGAAAATAGCCCTGTGAAAATAATATTAAAAGAACCGGAATGGAGAATCATTGGGAACCGCAATTGACACGAGTAACTTGAATCGGGGAATTATGGGTTCGTAAATCAAGTTCAAGAGTGTATTAGCGTGTTATCTTTTTCAGCAAACAATGGTAATTAGAGAGAATGGGGAGTGTAATTGCAGCTGGAACTAATCAATGCGTTTAAACACTAATTTCTATTGCAAATGTTAATCCGCATGTTTTGCATTTGAAGCTGCAGCTTTTTGCACAATGATCTTTCCCATCAGAGAGTGTTCTATTAAATATTTAGGGTGTTTTTCCATTCCTTTCTTTACGACTCTCAGGAATTGAACCATTCGTTGAAAAATCAACTAGAAGCCAGGCAGGAATTGGAGAAGGAAGTGAGGCGACTGATGGACTTTAACGCCTCTCTGAGTGACATGCTGGTTGCTGCCACCAGGTTTAAGCCTCAGCTCAAATCGGTGCTGCAGCAACTCTTTCAGCAGGTTTGAAATACTTCTAAGTCCAACGATCCAAATTATCGTTCCCAGCGGCGATGCCAGATGCAAAATGAAAAATTATCGTACCGGAATTTTTTAATCATACTGATTTGACCATTTGCTACGATAAAGGGAATCCTGTGTGTGTGTGTGTGTGTGTGTGTGTGTGTGTGTTTGCCAATAACAATTACCTGGACCGTATATAGCCTATGTGGCTATATATATATATATATATATATTATATATTGTGGTAGAGGAGTTTGCGTGTCCCAATGATCCTCGGAGCTATGTTGTCCGGGGGCTTCCATGCCCCCTGGTAGGGTCTCCCAAGGCAAACAGGTCCTAGGTGAGAGATCAGACGAAGTGCAGCTCGAAGACCACATTTGAAAATGCAACAACCGAGACTCCGATTTCCCTCTCCCGGATGCGGGTCACCGGGGCCCCCCTCTGGAGCCAGGCCCGGAGTTGGGGCACAATTGCGAGCACCTGGTGACCGGGCCTGTCCTGAAGAGGCAACGTGGGTCCCCCCTCCAATGGGCTCACCACTCATGGGAGGGGTCATAGAGGTTGGGTGTGTTGTGAGATAGGCGGCAGCCGAAGGCAGGGCACTTGGCGGTCCGATCTTCGGCTACATAAGATAGCCCTTGGGACATGGAATGTCACTTCGCTGGGGGGGAAGGAGCCTGAGCTAGTGTGCGAGGTGGAGAAGTTCCGGCTGGGGACGGCGTGGCGCAGTGGGATAGTGGCCGTGTGCATCCCGAGGGTCCCTGGTTCAAATCCCACCTAGTACCAACCTCGTCACGTCCGTTGTGTCCTGAGCAAGACACTTCACCCTTGCTCCTGATGGGTGCTGGTTGGCGCCGTGCATGGCAGCTCCCTCCATCAGTGTGTGAATGTGTGTGTGAATGGGTAAATGTGGAAGTAGTGTCAAAGCGCTTTGAGTACCTTGAAGGTAGAAAAGCGCTATACAAGTACAACCCATTTATAAACGGACTCACTTCGACGCACAGGAAGGGTTCTGGAACTTGATCCCTCTAGAGGGGCTGGACTCTCTTCCACACTGGCGTACGCAGTGAGAGGCGACGTGCTTGGGTGGCAATTCTCGTTGCCCCCCGGCTCAAAGCCTGCATGTTGGAGTTTAACACGGTTAACGAGAGGGTAGCTCCTCTCTGCTGGTGGGGGGACGGGTCCTAACTGTTGTTTGTGGTTACGCACCAAACAGCAGTTCAGAGTACCCACCCTTTTTGGGTACACTCGAAGTACTGGAAAGTGCTCCCCCGGGTGATTCCCTTGTCCTACTGGGGGACTTCAACGCTCATGTTGGCAATGACAGTGAAACCTGGAGAGGCGTGATTGGGAAGAATGGCCGCCCGGATCTGAACCCGAGTGGTGTTTTTTTGTTGGACTTTTGTGCTCGTCACAGATTGTTCATAACAAACACCATGTTCAAATATAACGGTGTCCATATGTGCACTTGGCACCAGGACACCCTAGGCCGCAGTTCCATGATCGAATTTGTAGTTATGTCATCGGATTTGTGGCCTCATGTTTTGGACACTCGGGTGAAGAGAGGGGCGGTGGTTTCTACCGATCACCACCTGGTGGTGAGTTGGCTGCGATGGTGGGGGAGGATGCCGGACAGACGTGGTAGGCCCAAACGCAGTGTGAGGGTCTGCTGGGAACGTCTAGCAGTCTCCTGTCAAAGAGAAAGTTTCAATTCCCACCTCCGTAAGAACTATGAACATGTCACGAGGGAGGTGCTGGACATTGAGTCCGAGTGGACCATGTTCCGCACCTCTATTATCGAGGCGGCTGATTGGAGCTGTGGCCGCATGGTAGTCGGTGCCTGTTGTGGCGGTAATCCTAGAACCCTTTGGTGGACACCGGCAGTAAGGGATGCCGTCAAGCTGAAGAAAGAGTCCTATCGAGTTCTTTTGGCTTATAGGACTCCGGAGGCAGCGGACAGGTACCGACAGGCCAAGCGGTGTGCGGCTTCAGCGGTCGTGGAGGCAAAAACTCAGACATGGGAGGAGTTCGGGGAAGCCATGGAAAACGACTTCCGGGCGGCTTCAAAGCGATTCTGGACCACCATCCGCCGCCTCAGGACGGGGAAGCAGTGCACTGTCAACACCGTGTATGGTGAGAATGGTGTTCTGCTGACCTCGACTGCGAATATTGTGGATCGGTGGAGGGAATACTCCGAAGACCTCCTCAATCCCACAACACGTCTTCCTATGAGGGAGCAGTGCCTGGGGAATTTGTGGTGGGCTGTCCTATTTCTGGGGCTGAGGTTGCTGAGGTAGTTAAAAAGCTCCTTGGGGGCAAGGCCCCGGGAGTGGATGAGTTCCTTAAGGCTTTGGATGGTGTGGGGCTGTCTTGGTTGACAAGACTCTGCAGCATCGCGTGGACATCGGGTGCGGTACCTCTGGATCGGCAGACCGGAGTGGTGGTCCCTCTCTTTAAGAAGGGGGACCGCAGGGTGTGTTCCAACTATCGTGGGATCACACTCCTCAGCCGTCCCGGTAAGGTCCATTCAAGTGTACTGGAGAGGAGGCTACGCTGGATAGTCGAACCTCGGATTCAGGAGGAACAGTGTGGTTTTTGTCCTGGTCGTGGAACTGTGGACCAGCTCTATACTCTCGGCAGGGTTCTTGAAGGTGCATGGGAGTTTGCCCAACCAGTCTACATGTGATTTGTGGACTTGGACAATGCATTCGACCGTGTCCCTCGGGAAGTCCCGTGGGGAGTGCTCAGAGAGTATGGGGTATCGGACTGTCTTATTGTGGCAGTCTGCTCCCTGCAAGATCAGTGTCAGAGCTTGGTCCGCATTGCTGGCAGTAAGTGGGACACATTTCCAGTGAGGGTTGGACTCCGCCAGGGCTGTCCTTTGTGTGTATGTCTATATATGTGTGTGTGTGTGTGTGTGTGTATACAGTGGGGCACACAAGTATTTAGTCAGCCACCGATTGTGCAAGTTCTCCCACTTAAAATGATGACATAGGTCTGTCATTTTTATCATAGGTACACTTCAACTGTGAGAGACAGAATGTGGGAAAAAAATCCAGGAATTCACAATGTAGTAATTTTAAATAATTTATTTGTAAATTATGGTGGAAAATAAGTATTTGGTCAACCATTCAAAGCTCTCACTGATGGAAGGAGGTTTTGGCTCCAAATCTCACTATACATGGCCCCATTCATTCTTTCCTTAACACGGATCAATTGTCCTGTCCCCTTAGCAGAAAAACAGCCCCAAAGCATGATGTTTCCACCCCCATGCTTCACAGTAGGTTTGGTGTTCTTTGGATACAACTCAGTATTCTTCTTCCTCCAAACACGACGGGATGAGTATATACCAAAAAATTCCATTTTGGTTTCATCTGACCACATGACATTCTCCCAATCCTCTGCTGTATCATCCATGTATCCATTTTGGTATAACCTCAACTTGTCATGTTTGGAGGAAGAAGAATACTGAGTTGCATCCCAAGAACACCATTCCTACTGTGAAGCATGGGGGTGGAAACATCATGCTTTGGGGCTGTTTTTCTGCTAAGGGGACAGGACGATTGATCCGTGTTAAGGAAAGAATGAATGGGGCCATGTACCCTGAGATTTTGAGCCAAAACCTCCTCCCATCAGTGAGAGCTTTCAATGGTTGACCAAATCCTTATTTTCCACCATAATTTACAAATAAATTCTTTAAAATTCCTACAATGTGAATTCCTGGATTTCTTTTCACATTCTGTCTCTCACAGCTGAAGTGTACCTATGATGAAAATTACAGACCTCTGTCATCATTTTAAGTGGGAGAACTTGCACAATCGGTGGCTGTCTAAATACTTTTTTGCCCCACTGTATATATGTATTAAAATTGCATGCTTTTTGCCGGTTCTGATCTGGTCCACAACAAATACAACTTTGAAACAATGTTTTTTTAAGGCGATTAATCAATGTCAGGTTGACGTTGATGTGACCATTGACATTTGGTAATTTCCCAACCAACAACATGGACATCCATGTTGTCTCAATTCACAAACACAACTATTTTTGCGACATTGTTTCGAAGTCAGTTTTAAGTCAGTATGTATAATCAACATTGTATCAATGTCGAGTGCTTGCTGGGTATGGGATTTTTTTTAAATGACTTGATGTTACATCTGGCAACGCTGATTCTCAGTGATGAACAGAATAGTTGTTTATGTTCTAAATGCGCTTCTTTTAGGCCAATGTGCCTTTTCCATCTGCCACACTCGTCATTCGAAGATCGAACTTGGCCAGCAACTCCGCCTCTCTCAGGTCAAACTCAAATAAAATAGAAATAATATTACCTCATATTATTGGTCTGTTCATGTTGAATTTTGCCACTTATAATTGGTAAAGTTAAGTGTTTTCCACTGCAGGTTTCCTATCATGTCGCCCAGCTCCCCAAAGCCTCCTGAGGACCAGGAGGAGGCCCCGCGAAAGACCGTGATTTTGGACCTGGATCTAGCCTGACTGGTTTTACCCTTCTTGTTGCCTTTGGAGCTTTACTCTGAACCATGGTTTGTAATGAGGACATCAGTGTTTGTGTTAATATTGTTCTACTTCAGTGGCCTGGTGGACTTGCCAGGACACATGTATTGAAAATGGTTATTACAAAAGAAGATATATGTGCTGTATGCTTAGCTTTTTCACCAGAAGCACCGGCGCAAGTAAATAAATCCAAATTATAGCGCAGGAAAAATTATGATATGGACCTAAACTCATATCCCGATATAGCTTGTCCCATAAACTAACCTATAAATGGAAATATCCGTTGACATAACTAAATATTTCCATTATGTCTTGATTTAAAAATGTCAGTACTGATGGGGGTCCCAAATACACAAAAACAGGTACCAACATGTAAGAAAAATAGGGTTTTTCAGAATATGTTCGGAACTAAAGAGATTATTTTGAGGTAGGAATTTTGTTTTGAAAAAGTCAAATATAATCCCCAATCTTTTAAAAAATATTTAGCTGTGCTCAGTTCTCAAGCTAACACAAACACAAAATAACAACATTTTAAATAAAGTGCCCTGGTTGAAGAGGACATGTTTAAATGTCAATAAACGTTATTATAGGATGTACACGCAAATAATTTAGCCAGGAACGCCAACCTGCTAATTGCTTCTTGATGTTGTGGGGCAGGCTGTGTTCTGAAAAGTACTTCTAAAAAGTCATGTTGTGGTAAACTGTATATTTCGGACTATAAGGCGCACTTAAAGGGGAACATTATCACCAGACCTATGTAAGCGTCAAAATATACCTTGATGGTGCAAAAAAAGACCATATATTTTTTTAACCGATTTCCGAACTCTAAATGGGTGAATTTTGGCGAATTAAACGCCTTTCTGTTTATCACTCTGGAGGGGATGACGTCAGAATGTGACGTCGCCGAGGTAATACAGCCGCCATTTTCATTTTCAACACATTGTAAACATTGTGTCCCAGCTCTGTTATTTTCCGTTTTTTCGACTATTTTTTGGAACCTTGGAGACATCATGCCTCGTCGGTGTGTTGTCGGCGGGTGTAACAACACTAACAGGGAGGGATTCAAGTTGCACCACTGGCCCGAAGACTCCCATTGAATGTACCAAAGTGTCTCCACATTTTACCAGCGATGACAGACATGGCACAGAGATGTATGGATAACCTGCAGATGCATTTGCAACGATAAAGTCTACGAAATCACAAAGGTGAGTTTTGTTGATGTTGACTTATGTGCTAATCAGACATATTTGCTTGCGGCGTGACTGCCAGATAATCGATGCTAACATGCTACGCTAATCGTCATGCTATTTACCGGCGGTGCTAAAGCAGACATGGCACAGAGATGTATGGATAACCTGCAGATGCATTTGTAACGATAAAGTCACAGAAATCACAAAGGTGAGTTTTGTTGATGTTGACTGCCAGCTAATCGATGCTAACATGCTATGCTAATCGATACTAACATGCTATTTACCGGCGGTGCTAAAGCAGACATGGCACAGAGATGTATGGATAACCTGCAGATGCATTTGCAACGATATTATGTTTCCTTCCACCCACATTTAATGCGAAAAAAACACTTACCAATCGACGGATTTAAGTTGCTCCAGTGTCACAAGATGTGAAAGTCCTGATCGTTTGGTCCGCACATTTTACCGGCGATGCTAACGCAGCTATTCGGCCATGCTATGGCTATGAATAGCGTCAATAGCTATTCGCTCAATAGCTTTAGTTTCTTCTTCAATACTTTCATACTCCAACCATCTGTTTCAATACATGCGTAATCTGTTAAATCGCTTAAGGCGCTGAAATCCGAGTCTGAATCCGAGCTAATGTCGCTATATCTTGCTGTGGTATTCGCCATTGTTTGTTTACATTGGCAGCACTGTGTGACGTCACAGGGAAATGGATAGTGGCTTCGCAAATGGCGAAAATCAAGCACTTTAAAGCTTTTTTTAGGGATATTCGGAGACCGGTAAAATTTAGAAAAAAAAATCAAAAAATACAACATGCCACTGGAAACTGATTTTTATTGTTTTTAAGCCTTTTGAAATTTAAAGGGGAACATTATTGTGGCCGTGCGCAACCCGAGGGACCCTGGTTCAATCCCAACCTAGTACCAACCTCGTCACGTCCGTTGTGTCCTGAGCAAGACACTTCACCTTTGCTCCTGATGGGTGCTGGTTAGCGCCTTGCATGACAGCTCCCTCCATCAGTGTGTGAATGTGTGTGTGAATGGGTAAATGTGGAAGTAGTGTCAAAGCGCTTTGAGTACCTTGAAGGTAGAAAAGCGCTATACAAGTACAACCCATTTATCATTTATAACATTATAACAATTTCAGAAGGGTTAAAACCGATAAACATCAGTTCCCAGTGGCTTATTTTTTTTTTGAAGTTTTTTTCAAAATTGTACCCATCCCGGAATATCCCTAGAAAAAGCTTTAAAGTGCCTGATTTTCGCTATCTGTGAAGCCAACGTCCATTTTCCTGTGACGTCACATAGCGATGCCAATACAAACAAATGGTAGATAGCACAGCGAGATGTAGCGACATTAGCTCGGATTCAGACTCGGATTTCAGCGGCTTACGCGATTCAACAGATTACGCATGTATTGAAATGGATGGTTGGAGTATGGCGGCAGAGAGCGAAAACGAAATTGAAGAAGAAACTGAAGCTTTTGACGCTATTCGGCCATGTTTGCCTTAGCATCGCCGGTAAAATGTGCAGACCAACGATCAGAAGTTTCGCATCTTGTGACACTGGATCAACTTCAATCCATCGATTGGTAAGTGTTTGTTTGGCATTAAATGTGGGTGGAGGGAAACGCTGGATGTAAATATAGTTTCAAATGTACATACAGCTAGCCTAAATAGCATGTTAGCATCGATTAGCTGGCAGTCATGCCGCGAACAAATATGTCTGATTAGCACATAAGTCAACAACATCAACAAAACTCACCTTTGTGATTTAGTTGACTTTATCGTTGGAAATGGTTATCCATACATCTCTGTGCCATGTCTGTCTTAGCACCGCCGGTAAAATGTGCAGACACTCCGGCACATTCAATGGGGGTCTGGCGGCAGATTTCTTTGACTTTATCGTTGGAAATGCATCTGCTTTGAGTGTCGCAGGATATCCACACAATCCTGCCATCTCTGTAGTAGCATAGCTTTCGTCGGTAAAGTGTGCGGAACAAACGGCTGACCATTTCGTCGGCTTTCCCCACACCCTCGTATTTTGAACACATTTCGTCCAATTTCTTGCCACTTTCGCATCTTTGGGCCAGTGGTGCAACTTGAATCCCTCCCTGTTAGTGTTGTTACACCCTCCGACAACACACCAACGAGGCATGATGTCTCCAAGGTTCCAAAAAATAGTCGAAAAAATGGAAAATAACAGAGCTGAGACGCGGTGTTTGAGAAAATGAAAATGGTGGCTTTATTACCTAGGTGACATCACTTTCTGACGTCATCGCTCCGAGAGCTATAAACAGAAAGGCGTTTAATTCGCCAAAATTCATCCATTTAGAGTTCGGAAATCGGTTGAAAAAACATGGTCTTTTTTCTGCAACATCAAGGTATATATTGACGCTTACATAGGTTTGGTGATAATGTTCCCCTGTAAAATCCTTTCATTTTCTACAAAATCGACAATGCGCCTTATAACCCGGTGCGGCATAATTATGGTTGTGCCTACCGACCTCAAAGCTATTTTATTTGGTACATGGTGTAATGATATGTGACCAGTAAATGGCAGTCACACATAAGAGATACGTGTAGACTGCAATATGACTCAAGTAAACCACACCAAAACTTTAAATGTTCTATTGAAAATATAGAACATTACATACGGCGCTCAAAAATCCGTCAAAAGGTTTTAGTATGACTTTGGTAAGCAATCCGCTTAATGGATTGTGCTGTGCTTCAACATTTGAGTATTATTATGGTGTATGTATAAGGCAAGACATATGATCTTGTGTTTTGTTTCACAATATTATGCACAAGCAACTTTTCTTACCTTCTGGTACCTGCTGATGTGTTTTTGAGTCCTTAAAATTTGTGCACTTCCGCCACTGTAGTTTCTGCGAACGCCGTAGTCGATAAGCTTCTTCTTTTTGTCTATCTTCTTATTTGTCATTCATCCTCCGCTGTTGCCATTTCTAATATAAAGTAGTGTAAAGTTCCAACTTATATCTCTCTTTGGAAGCACTATAAAGTACCAGTGTAGTGAGTTCACATAATTCACCCACGGGACTTTAGTTATTAGAGAGTTACGGTCGGACGTTTTTTCATGGGACACATTTCAGGCGTTGTTGCATTCGTGAGCCACGGATGAGGAGATGCTGCTCCGTTGTTGATTTAAGTAAAGTCTGAAGTCTAGCTCCATATTTTGACAATTCCTCCACCTCCGTCCTTGCACGCTACACGGCTACAACAATGATGACGGGTGAGTCATGTAAATAAGACCGCCCACAAAACGGTGCATCCTGAAGCAACTGCCATTTTTGTCACATTTTGACCAAATCACCACCATCACGTTATGTAGACCACAAGGAAATGTTTTGAATTTAGAAAAAAATCATAATATGACCCCTTTAATGTGCCCTATAATCCAGTGCACCTTTTGTATGAACAAAGACCTGAATATAACTGCTCATCGGCAGTGCGTCTTATAATCCGGTGCGCCCTATGGTCCGAAAAATACTGTTAATACTGTTACTTTACCAAAAAAGTAATTCAATTAATGACTGAATTAACTTCAGTAAATGTAATTAATTACTCAAGAAATTAATTGTGTTACTTAAAAAAAGAAACACCAAAATATCTGTCAAAATGCAGTTGATTTAAGTGTCATATGAGAGCAGTGTGTCTGTGTGTGCCTTTTAAAAGCTTAATAAATTGATTGAATGTGCTTCCATGGCTGTATGTTTTTGTCAACAAACGGGGTATTATTTGGATGGCAAAATGGCAAGTGTGTCACTTCAATCATTGATTTGTTGAATTTTCCCACGGCTTTTTGTAGTTACTACCCTGGTGAAAAAAAATCAATCAATGTTTATTTATACAGCCATAAATTACAGATGTCTCAAAGGGCTGCACAAGCCACAATGACATCCTCGGTCCATAGCCCACAAAGGGCAAGTAAAAACTCACAACCCTGTGGGACGTCAATGCAAATGACTATGAGAAACCTTGGAGAGGACCGCAGATGTGGGTGACCCGCCCCCCCCCCCTCTAGGGGCGACCAGATGCAATAAACATCGAGTGGGTCTAGCATAATATTGTGAAAGTCCAGTCCATAGTGGATCAAACCTAACAGTGAGAGTCCAGTCCATAGTGGGGCCAGCAGGAAAATAATATTTTTGTTTACTAACCAGTTGCTCCAACTAAGATTTTATTTCTTCCGTGTCGGGAAGGCTGAGTCAGCCTTTCATAAATAGATAATATACTTTTTGGAAAAAAAAATTGTCACAAGACTGCTTGTAAATACACACACATATGCAGTATATGGCCTATGTGTGTGAGTATGTATAGATTTGTTTGTATTTATTTTTTTAAATTTGTATTGAAAAAAAAATTAGGCGAAAAAATATTTTCCCAAAAAATATACATTTTCTGCAATTTTTGGGTTTTGTCGGGACTCTCGATGAGGTTTTGAGACATATCCTACAACTATTCCTGTTTTTCGCCACAGACTGTTCGGCTTTCTTCTGTCAAGGTGATGCTTGTATCATTCTCCAAAGATGCAGACGGAACTCCGGAGGCGAGGTCCCCATCCATCTATCTAATTTTGCTTATCCGAGGTCGGGTCGCGGGGGCAGCAGCCTAA
This sequence comes from Nerophis ophidion, assembly GCF_033978795.1. Taxonomy (NCBI): domain Eukaryota; kingdom Metazoa; phylum Chordata; class Actinopteri; order Syngnathiformes; family Syngnathidae; genus Nerophis; species Nerophis ophidion. The sequence continues at coordinate 13,906,921 of NC_084638.1, forward strand.
GCAGGGAAACCCAGACTTCCCTCTCCCTAGTCTTTTCGTACAGCTCCTCCTGGGGGATCCCGAGGCATTCCCAGGCCAGCCGGGAGAGATTGTCTTCCCAACGTGTCCTGGGTCTTTCCCCGTGGCCTTCTACCGGTCGGACGTGCCCTAAACACCCCCCTAGGGAGGCGTTCGGGTGTCATTTCGTACCCGTGATCTTGTCCTTTCGGTCATGACCATAGGTGAGGATGGGAACGTAGATCGACCGGTAAATTGAGAGCTTTGCCTTCCGGCTCAGCTCCTTCTTCACCTCAAGGAGTTATTGTCCATAAATAGCATTTATTGTCCATGATAGCATGGGAACCTTATGGAATAGCGAACAAGAAAAGCTTAGCATATAAACAGGCAAACAAAAAAGCGAATCAAATTAGTAGCGTGGAAGCAAAAAGCCCGACTGTGTGGTGAAAAACAGGAATAAGTAGCTCTCTGATTAGTGCCCGGCAGCAAGTGAGGATGCCGAACACTAATCAGAGGCAGGTGCAACCAATCTGCACCAATGGGAACTAAAACATAACCCCAGGGGTGTTCAAAACGGAAACTGAGAGAGTCAAAAACTAAACAAACATGATCCGGGCAACAGATCATGACAAAAACTCTTACTTTGCAAAGCAAAAGCGATTTATCAACAACACCCAGAAACGTCGCCGGCTTCGCTGGGCCCGAGCTAATCGGAGATGGTTTGATGTGAAGTGGAGAAGTTCTGTGGTCAGACAAGTCCACATTTCAAATTGTTTTTGGAAACTTGATGTTAAGATAAAAAAAAAAACATCCCGACTGTTATAGGCGCAAAGTTCAGCATCTGTGATGGTATGGGGGTGTATTTGTGACCAAGGCATGGGTAACTTACACATCTGTGAAGGCACCATTAATGCTGAAAGGTACATACAGGTTTAGGAGCATTATATGTTGGCATCCAAACATCTTTCTCATGAACGCCCCTTCTTATATCTTCAGCAAGACAATCCCAAACCACATCCTGCATGTGTTAAAACAGCGTAGCTTCGTACCAAAAGAGTGTGGGTACTAGACTGGCCTGCCTGTAGTCCAGACCTGTCTCCCATTGAAAATGTGCGGCACATTATGAAACGTAAAATATAACAACAGAGACCCCGGACTGTTGAACAACTTAAGCTGCACATCAGGCAAGAATGGGAAAGAATTCCAACTGAAAAGATTCAAAAATTGGTCTCAGTTCCCAACCATTTACTGAGTGTTGTTAAAAGGAAAGGCCATGTAACACAGTGGTAAAAAAAAGCCCCTGTGCCAATTTATTTGCAGTGTGTTGCTGCCATTAAATTCTAAGGTAATGATTATTTGCACAAAAAAAAAAAGGGTTCCAGTTCAAACAATAAACATCTTGTCTTTGCAGTCCATTCAATTGAATATAAGTTGAAAACGATTTTGCTAATCATTGTATTCTGTTTTTATTTACGATTTACTCAATGTGCCAACTTCACTGGTTTTGGGATTTGTATATTTGTATATACATATGTATATGTGTATGTGTATATATATATATATATATATATATATATATATATATATATATATATATATATATATATATATACACACATGCATGCAAACCCCGTTTCCATATGAGTTGGGAAATTGTGTTAGATGTAAATATAAACAGAATACAATGATTTGCAAATCATTTTCAACCCATATTCAGTTGAATATGCTACAAAGACAACATATTTGAGGTTCAAACTGATAAACATTTTTTTTGTTGTTGCAAATAATCATTCACTTTAGAATTTGATGCCAGCAACACGTGACAAAGAAGTTGGGAAAGGTGGCAATAAATACTGATAAAGTTGAGGAATACTCATCAAACATTTAATTGGAACATCCCACAGGTGTGCAGGCTAATTGGGAACAGGTGGGTGCCATGATTGGGTATAAAAACAGCTTCCCAAAAAATGCTCAGTTTTTCACGAGAATTAATGGGGCAACGTACACCCCTTTGTCCACAACTGTGTGAGCAAATAGTCAAACATTTTAAGAACAACCTTTCTCAAAGTGCAATTGCAAGAAATTTAGGGATTTCAACATCTACGGTCCATAATATCATCAAAAGGTTCAGAGAATCTGGAGAAATCACTCCACGTAAGCGGCATGGCCGGAAACCAATATTGAATGACCGCGACCTTCGATCCTTCAGACAGCAATGTATCAAAAACCGACATCTCTAAAGGATATCACCACATGGGCTCAGGAACCCTTCAGAAAACCACTGTCACTAAATACAGTTTGTCGCTACATCTGTAAGTGCAAGTTAAAGCTCTACTATGCGAAGCGAAAGCCATTTATCAACAACATCCAGAAATGCCGCCGGCTGCTCTGGGCCCGAGATCATCTAAGATAGACTGATGCAAAGTGGAAAAGTGTTCTGTGGTCTGACGAGTCCACATTTCAAATTGTTTTTGGAAATATTCGACATTGCGTCATCCGGACCAAAGGGGAAGCGAACCATCCAGACTGTTATCGACGCAAAACTCAAAAGCCAGCATCTGTGATGGTATGGAGGTGCATTAGTGCCCAAGGCATGGGTAACTTACACATCTGTGAAGGCACCATCAATGCTGAAAGGTACATACAGGTTTTGGAACAACGTATGCTGCCGTCTAAGCGCCGTCTTTTTCATGGACGCCCCTGCTTATTTCAGCAAGACAATGCCAAGCCACATTCAGCACGTGTTCCAACAGCTTGGCTTCGTAAAAAAAGAGTGCGGGTACTTTCCTGGCCCGCCTGCAGTCCAGACCTGTCTCCCATCGAACATGTGTCGCATTATGAAGCGTAAAATACAACAGCGGAGACCCCGGACTGTTGAACGACTGAAGCTCTACATAAAACAAGAATTCCACTTTCAAAGATTATACAATTAGTTTCTTCAGTTCCCAAACGTTTATTGAGTGTTGTTAAAAGAAAAGATGATGTAACACAGTGGTGAACATGCCCTTTCCCAACTAATTTGGCAGGTGTTGCAGCCATGAAATTCTAAGTTAATTATTATTTGCAAAAAAAAAAAAAGTTTATGAGTTTAAACATCAAATATGTTGTCTTTGTAGTGCATTCAATTGAATATGGGCTGAAAAGGATTTGCAAATCATTGTATTCCGTTTATATTTACATCTAACACAATTTCCCAACTCTTATGGAAACGGGGTTTGAATATATACATGTATGTTTATATGTATATGTATATATGTGTATATATATGTATATGCATATATATAAATATGTTTGTATATATACATGTAAATATATATGTATATATATATATATGTGTATGTGTTTATGTGTTTATATATATATATATATATATATACACAGAATATTAATTAATACAATTTGATATTAGAGTATGTGATAGTTCCACTTTTAACTTGTTTATTTCCGTGACCTCCCTAAAGTTTTGTAATAAATCAGAAATACCAAGCAGCTGAAATGCTTCAGACATAGGTAAGTGTGGGGAGAGTGTTTTGAATTTTTCCCATCATGCATTGCAGTAGATTTATATGGTCTTAGTTTTTACTTATGTGTTGCGCTTGTACATTTTTTAAATAATATCTACATAGTTCAGTAAGTATGTTGGGTTATTTGTGACCATGTGTGTTGACTGATTTTATCCGAGTTTAGTTGCACCATGCGTGGGAAAGTTTGTATGGATTGAGTCATATATAAAAATGCTGTGTTACACCAACTACAAAATGCATTTCTTGGTCATTAACTTGAGTTACTCACAATGTCCACAAGAGGATGGCAAAGAATTGTTGTGATCCATCATCCATTTCATGTTTTGTTTAGTCATGTTCTGTTAGTTTTGGACTCCCTTATTTCCTGTTTTACGCACTCCTGGGGTTTTCTTTGGTCACCATGGGTACTGATTGGTTTCACCTGCCCCTGGTTAGTGTTCGGCATGTTCACCTGCTGCCGGGCACTAATCAGAGAGCTATTTATTCATGTGGCCCACCACACTCTGTCTGGCTTAGTTGTTTGCTGTATGCCACAGGCACGTAGGGTTAATACTTGTTTTTCTATGTTTCTTGATTACTGTTATAAGTTTGTACCTTAGCTTCACAGCTAAATCCTATCCTACCTTCACGCTTTGTCTGGAGTTGTCCGTCTGCATCCCGGGAGAACAACCCCGCATAAAGATGCGACTCCCACGCGACAGAACGAAGCCAGCTAACCGTTCTTTCGCAACGGGCTCCGAGGAGGCGGACGTAGGTACGTGGAGGGTGTTGAAGTCGAAGGAAACGTGGAACTCGAAGAAATGGTGTCGGGCCCTGGTGGTTCGCTAGTGCCCATCCACTCCCTTAGCGAGGGTGGAAGCCTCGACTCTGCTTCGACTCGCCGTCAGGACACGTCAATCCCGCACACCTCCGGACAAGAGCAAGCCACAAGCGGCCCAGTCATCCTCGCTGCCGAAGTGGGGTAATTCAATCACTTTGCCGAACAGTGCACCGAATGGGTTGTGATCAAGATGGAGACTCGAGCTGATGACATCACGCCGCCACGTTGTGATGACGTGACAGAGCTGGATTTTTTGTCAAATTCAGTCTGGCTGCCTTCCGCTACAGACATTCATGCAACCATAGCAGAATCCCTCCATGTACCGCTTATTCCCCTATGGGGTCGCGGGGGGCGCTGGTGCCTATCTCAGCTACAATCGGGCGGAAGGCGGCGTACACCCTGGGCAAGTCGCCGTCTCATCGCAGGGCCAACACAGAAAGACAGATAACATTCACACTCACATTCACACACTAGGGCCAATTTAGTGTTGCCAATCAACCTATCCCCAGGTGCATGTCTCTGGAAGTGTGAGGAAGCCGGAGTACCCGGAGGGAACCCAGATCCCGAGCCTGGGATTGAACCCTGACTACTCAGGACCTTCGTATTATGAGGCAGACGCACTAACCTCTCTGCCATCGTGAAGCCCCCCATAACAGAATGTCAAAAACATTTTTACAGACTCGCTCACCGGGTCAGTCACTATCCTCCAAGACTCAAGCTCCACCCCCAAGGACTCTAGCCCCGCTCACGTCACAGACTTTATCCTCCTGTCCTCCCACACAATCTCAGGTGGGGGGTGGAAAGAGACTTTTTGGACAATTTGGAAAGGAGAAGTCCACCCCCCTCCTAACCCCCCACATACCCTCAAAGACGGTTCCAGATCGCACAGGAAGCGTCTGGTACCCGCTTCCTTAAGGGGGGGTTTAGGGCTGATAGCTGGGCTAGTGGGGTGGCACAGCTGCGCCCGACCAAGCGGCAACCTCCTGCTCGACCACCACCGCCTGTTCTTCAGCGGGTCAAGCCGCAACCTCCTGAAAAGCCAGCTCCACCACAGCTGCGCCCAGCCAGGGAGCAACCTCCAAAGTCACGGCTAACCTCATCCCAGGTGGGCCTGAACGTTTTTGTGTTTCCCTCTTGTTTTCATGTGTTATTATATATATAATTTTTTGCCTTTTGGTTTGGGATCCTTTGGGACTGTGTGACAAGGGGTGGCACTTTCCTGACTTCTGCTGTGCTTTTTTGTGGACTTCTGGATCTGCCTCCCGGGAGCCTTTTGGCCATGGAGACCAGCTGCTGGGTCTCTGCCACCCCAGAGTCTGTTTAGAGAGACTGGAGGAGATGCGGATGAAGAGACTGGGCTGCGGAGCTAGCACTGAGCACCGGGACGGACAGGCTTCACAGTGTCTTGGCTGAATGAGCAGGTATCGGACACCTTGGTCTCCTTAGACTCATCCTCGCTCATCCATGCGGACTGGACACTGGTCAAGGGTGGAGTTGGCTCTCTTTGTTGCTTTGTTGCTCCTGTCTCTGGCCATGCTCCCCCCACCCCAGCAGACGACGGTGTGGAACACCGCAGACGCCTCCACAAGTGTATATGTTTCTTTTACTTTTTATTCATAGTTGTATGTAGAAGTGGCCGGTTGCATCAGCTCTGCTCTTTTAATGTCTTTAATGTCCTTTCTGTTCTTTGATGTTTGATGTTTCCCTCTTACACACATCTAAGAGGAATGTGTGCTATGACTATGAGTTGTTTTTTCCCTTGCCCTCAGTCTGGACCCCCTCTCCATGGGCCCAGGCTTAGACCGATTTTTTTCCCTCAACCCCCCACACCCCCATTGTTTACCTGTGGAGAGACGGACCCGACAGTGGGCGAGAACAGACAGTGGTCCTACCCGAGATGGCAGCCAGGAGGCGGGGCATGCGGCGAAGAGGAGAGGCGGAACGCACTCGGAGCGACGATGCAGCCAGCCGAGTCAGGTGCATAAACTACAACACCTGCTCTCAATGGCATTGAGAGCAGGTGTGTAGCTGGCTGCATCCTCGCTCCGAGTGCGTTCCGCCTCTCCTCTCTGCCGCATGCCCCGCCTCCTGGCTGCAATCTACGGTAGGACCGCCGTCTGTCCTCGCCCGCTGTCGGTTGGTCGGCTCCGTCTCTCCACAACCTGTATCTCACCTTTTTTGTAAGGGGCGCCGGAAGTTGGCAGACCGGTCAGTGATCCTGTTCTGTCTCCCTGTAGTGTTTTTCTGATCTTGAATGGGATTGTGCTGAAAATTTTAATTTCCCCTTAGGGATTAATGAAGTATTTCTCAGTCTGATTCTGATTTGTCCGGAGTTGTCCGTCTGCATCCCGGGAGAACAACCCCGCATAAAAATGCGACCCCCACGTGACAAGAAAAAGGAATTATATCATCCGATATTTTTTATTAAGTTAGAGGCACTCTGTGGGTCAATTCCTTATTAAACTCGTGACGTCACGCCGCCCACAACGAACGCGGCGGCGGGCTGTAGTTTGGACATCCCTAATCTATATAAACACATACAAGTTCTAAATTTTACTATAAAGACTACATGACTGTATCCTGCAATATCCCTGACAACACTGTTATGTCCACATGGGCACACATATTTTCAAAAACGTTCCTTTCCTCCGCTCTCGTGTTTACAAACACAAACACATTAGCCGAGTTAAAAAACAAAAACTTGTTCACCAGCTCTTATGCACCATTTATTCAGTCAGCAAGCTGAAAGCAGGGCTGGGTCCTAGTAAACACATTCTGGACCCGATCTATTAAGATCCAAAACATATGATAAAATTGCATGCACTATTAGCTGGCGTGTTGCGAGTGATCTACTAAGACCGCGTGTACAATGGATAACCGATGCACACTAAGTGCATTTTATACATTGTTTTTATATTAATATATGTAAATAATTTATATTTTATTGGTGTGTGTGACTGCTGTGGTTTTCTGTTGTTTTTAAATGTACAAACCCCGTTTCCATCTGAGTAGGGAAATTGTGTTAGATGTAAATATAATCGGAATACAATGATTTGCAAATCATTTTCAACCCATATTCAGTTGAATATGCTTCAAAGACAACTGATAAAAAATTTTTTTTTTGCAAATAATCATTAACTTAAGAATTTGATGACAGCAACACATGACAAAGACGTTTGGAAAGGTGGCAATTGGTATTGATAAAGTTGAGGAATGCTCATCAAACACTTATTTAGAACACCCTACAGGTGGGTGCCATGATTGGGTATAAAAACAGCTCACCAAAAAAAATGCTCAGTCTTTCACAAGAAAGGATGGGGCGAGGAACACCACTTTGTCCACAACTGCGCTTACAACCCGGAACACCTAATGTACATACACAATTTATTTGTGCTTACCGACCTCGAAGGAATTTTTTATTTGGTACATGTTGTCATAATAAGTGTGACCGCCAGATGGCAGTCACACATAAGAGACACGTGTGGACTGCAAGTTGACACCTGGTCGATAAATGACATTAGCAAGTACTCATAAGCAAGCAACACCAAAACTTTGATGTTCCATTGAGAATATAGAACATTGCACAGAGCACTCGAAAATGTAGTGTGTGTGTATATAGACCCCAAAATGGCACCTAGAAGGAGACATAAGATCTGGTGTTTTGTTTGCAATATTATGCAAAAACCAACCTTTCCTACCTATTGGTTCCTGCTTATATGTATTTGGGATCTGCATAAGTCCCGAAAATGTGCACGTGTCCGCCACTGTAGTCAATAAAATCCTTCTTTTTCTCTACCCTCGTTGTTGGGCATTCATCCTCCGCTGTTGCCATTTCTAAATACCAAGTAGCTTACAGTTCTTATATGTGAGTAGATCCACTATGGAAGCTCTAAAAATTAACGGTACAACAAAGATGACGAGGAAAAGACGCTGTTGAAGTGGAACCACGTGAATAAGACGGCGCATCTTGAAGAGACACGATGCTTTATTATTGTCCATTCTTTGACGTGTACAAGACATATAAGAACTGAAATTACATTTTCCGCACAGTCCCACTAAGAGCAGACATACGATACAGGGAAACAAGAACAGGACCACCAACTGCTCAGCCACTTACGGCGCTCCTTAAAAAAGGTGGGAAAAGGTGATATTGGGTAAGGGGAAGAGTAAGAAAATATCAGTCAAAGGCTGGACCCTCAAGAGGGGGGTCCAGACTGAGTCCAAGGGGAAAAAACTTAATTTGCCATAGCACACATAAACAGGTTACATATAATCACAACAACTCGCAACAGAGGGGGGATTTGATGGCCCTGGAGGCCGGCCTGCTGCTATAAAACACTACTTAGCCGTCCATCACTCCAAAGGGGAATCAAGCTTTGGGTGTAGTGGTGTTGTGCCCATAGGCCCGGGGCAGTTCTGCATGCAATGAAAGCAAAGTTCAACTTCCAGGTGTCATTGAGGAGGGAGGGAGGTCAAAAGCGTCCATCTTTGAGAGTCCTCGGGGATGTTTACAGAACAGCCTGCTCCTGTTGTTGCAGACTCAAGGCCATTCGAGGGAGTCAAATCGTAGATTAGGAATTTTGTTTTTCCACGAGCAGACATTACAATGGCTTGTCTGTTTTATTCGTCCATGTTGGCTCCCATTTCCAATTTTTCCCTTTCAACAAGCTTCTCTATGATGTGATCCATCTTGCGATTCAGTTCAGAAATCGCCCCAGACTGTGATTCCACAGCCCGACCCTATCATTCCATTACGACAAAGAGCCTTTGGGCTCCTTGAGGGGGTGCCATCGTCTTACAAATTTGACGATACACCAGAGCAATGCCCTGCCCAATCAGCAGGTGCCCTTCGATCATGGTTCCAAATAGATAGATGTCTTCCACGTCCTCGATGGAAAGGACTGAGAGGCACATGATTCTCCATTTGTCCCAGGAATCTCTCACGTACTCCGCAGCAATGGTTCTATCAAGGCAGCCAGGCTCCCCAGAACCTCTTTTCAATCAATCAATCAATGTTTACTTATATAGCCCTAAATCACTAGTGTCTCAAAGGGCTGCACAAACCACTACGATATCCTCGGTAGGCCCACATAAGGGCAGGGAAAACTCACACCCAGTGGGACGTCGGTGACAATGATGACTATGAGAACCTTGGAGAGGATGAAAGCAATGGATGTCGAGCGGGTCTAACATGATACTGTGAAAGTTCAATCCATAGTGAATCCAACACAGCCGCGAGAGTCAAGTCCAAAGCGGATCCAACACAGCAGCGAGAGTCCAGCCCAAAGTGGAGCCAGCAGGAAACCATCCCAAGCGGAGGCGGATCAGCAGCGCAGAGATGTTCCCAGCCGATACACAGGCGAGCGGTCAATCCTGGGTCCCGACTCTGGACGAGCGGTACGTCATCCATGGCCATTGGACCGGACTTCCTCCACAATGGAGAGTGGGACATAGGAGAAAAAGAAAAGAAACGGCAGATCAACTGGTCTAAAAAGGGAGTCTATTTAAAGGCTAGAATATACAAATGAGTTTTAGGGTGAGACTTAAATGCTTCTACTGAGGTGGCATCTCGAACTGTTACCGGGAGGGCATTCCAGAGTACTGGAGCCCGAATTGAAAATGCTCTATAGCCCGCAGACATTTTTTGGGCTCTGGGAATCACTAATAAGCCGGAGTCCTTTGAACGCAGATTTCTTGCCGGGACATATGGTACAATACAATCGGCAGCTAGACCGTGTAGTATTTTATACGTAATTAGTAAAACCTTAAAGTCACATCTTAAGTGCACAGGAAGCCAGTGCAGGTGAGCCAGTACAGGCGTAATATGATCAAACTTTCTTGTTCTTGTCAAAAGTCTAGCAGCCGCATTTTGTACCAACTGTAATCTTTTAATGCTAGACATGGGGAGACCCGAAAATAATACGTTACAGTAATCGAGACGAGGCGTAACAAACGCATGGATAATGATCTCAGCGTCTTTAGTGGACAGAATGGAGCGAATTTTAGCGATATTACGGAGATGAAAGAAGGCCGTTTTAGTAACGCTTTTAATGTGTGACTCAAAGGAGAGAGTTGGGTCGAAAATACTACCCAGATTCTTTACCGAGTCGCCTTGTTTAATTGTTTGGTTGTCAAATGTTAAAGTTGTATTATTAAATAGAGGTCGGTGTCTAGCAGGACCGATAATCAGCATTTCCGTTTTTTTGGCGTAGAGTTGCAAAAAGTTAAGACATGCCTCCAGCTGACTACAATACGGCGTGTTGGTCAGCTTTAGGGGCATCTAGAGTTGGGTGTCATCAGCATAACACTGAAAGCTATCACCGTATTTTCCTCGTCAAAAAGATTTTGTCAATTGAGTCGAGAGTCCAGCCAATCAATTCCATGTCTGATGTTTAGATTCGGAGGACAGCACAAAGAAAGAGGCTTCTGAAAAACAATGGTGGTATCATTAGGTTGATAAAGAACACATGCATCATTTCCAGATGTAGATCCAAAAAATATAAGCATATTCCGATCCCAGCCATCAGACTAACATTCTGCCTCTGCAATTCTCTGTGTTGCAAATAAATGGAACGTGCAAAGCACAGCCAATTAATGTCGGAGTTATTTAAAGGGAGGATTTGTCACTGACAACATTTTCTCCAATGCTCTGAGGTCCTCTCAGGCTGGGCTGCACGCTTCAGTGCTTGAACGGGGTGGTTGCCAAGAGCGACGCACAACAAACACCAGACCTTCTAGCTACACTGCAAGAGAGCCCTGATAGAACTAACACATGTGGTATTTACTGCTGCATCATGTTGAGTCTTGCACTTTTACCAGAGATGAACTGGGAGGAACGCTATGCTATTCCTGGACCTAATGCTGAAAACAAGGCCTTAATAGAGGAGGTGAGTGGAATCTTTTTTTTTTTTTTTTTTTTAAATAAGACACACACCGGTTAATATACTGGATGTTAGGAAAATATTGAAGAATATCTACCTGTTTTGAGTAAAACATTTTTTTTATTTTAATTTGTGTTTTTCCACTCTATGAACATAATAACTTTCATAAAGATACACAATTGTAAGCCTATTAAAATACATATATATTTTTTTTAATTTGTCCACAGTATGAACATACTTTCCGTAAAGTACATATCAGCGGGACTGGAAAAAAATTTATTCATATCTGAATTTATTCCAGTTTTGAATTTATTAATTTTAAATTAAAAAAATGTTTTGTCCACATTATAAACATGAACTGATTCATATATGAATCGCAATATATATATATATATATATATATATATATATATATATATATATATATATATATATATATATATCCATCCATCCATCATCTTCCGCTTATCCGAGGTCAGGTCGCGGGGGCAGCAGCCTAAGCAGGGAAGCCCAGACTTCCCTCTCCCCAGCCACTTCGTCTAGCTCCTCCCGGGGGATCCCGAGGCGTTCCCAGGCCAGCCGGGAGACATAGTCTTCCCAACGTGTCCTGGGTCTTCCCTAAACACCTCCCTAGAGAGGCGTTCGGGTGGCATCCTGACCAGATGCCCATGCCACCTCATCTGGCTCCTCTCCATGTGGAGGATCAGCGGCTTTACTTTGAGTTTCTCCCGGATGACAGAGCTTCTCTCCCTATCTCTAAGGGAGAGCGAAACTCATTTCGGCCGCTTGTACCCGTGATCTTATTCTTTCGGTCATGACCCAAAGCTCATGACCATAGGTGAGGATGGGAACGTAAATCGACCGGTAAATTGAGGAGGTCTATTTAAAGGTATACAGATGAGTTTTAAGGTGAGACTTAAATGCTTCTACTGATCTTAAGATTATAGTCAACGAAAACTACAGTAGATTTAGTCGACTAAAGGGTAATATGTAAACTTTCCCTTCAATTTCTGGAAGTCGAAGCGAAACAGCGGAAAAATCACCGATACAAGTCGTATTTTGATGAAAATCATGTCTCAAATTTAGTATTTCACGAGTAAGCCCTGTAATAAACGGGATAACGTCCAGTGAGTTGTATGTTGTGGAAAATGCTTAACTCTGTGTGGATTTCGGGGTGATTCGACTGCAAATGTCGCTTCAAGTTTGTTGTGTTTTTCCCCGTAATCCTCGCGCTGCATTTGTTACACTGCGTCTTGTTATTTTTGACGTCAAATATAAAATTTCCCCATATGTCCTCTCTCCTCTTTCTCCCCGGCGTTGACATGTTGTCTTCTGCAGTCTCAAACGCGAACTACGTTCACGTCACTTCCTTACCACGTCGCTCTGATTGGTTCTCTTCCCAACTCCTCCCGCCTTTTCCTAACGAAATGAGTTCCGATTGGATCTCGTCTCTGGCAGACATTTTCGTCTCGTTTTTATTCGTCAACACACCTCGTCATCGTTTTAGTCCACGTAAATTATTTTTTATTTAGTTATTGTCTCGTTTTAGTCAGAAAAAAAAAGGTCATTGACGATAACTATGACGAAACATTTTCGTCACCAAAATTAACACCGGATCTGACCAATGTAAGTCAAAGATTAGATTCGACCAATCAACATCGAAGACTAGATATGACCAATCTGAGTCTATGATTAGACCTGATCAATGTAAGTCTATGAGTCTGAACTATCCATCCATCCATCCATTTTCTAACGCTTATTCCCTTTGGGGTCGCGGGGGACGCTGGTGCCTATCTCCGCTGCATTCGGGCGGTAGGCAGGGTACACCCAGGACAAGTCGCCACCTCATCGCAGGAGTCTAAGACTAGATCTGACCAATCTGAGTTAAAGATTAGATCTGATCAATCTACGTCTATGAGTATGAACTAATGAAGTATATTTGCTCGGTTACATTTTAATAAAATGAAAGTGCAAATGATATTCAGCATTGGGAGTAACGTTGTGATTTTAGGCGGCAAAGATTAGTCTACCGCGTTATTTTTGATATTCAGTAACTCAGTTACCGTTACTACATGATGCGTTACTGCGCTAATTTATGTTATTCTTTTTATATAGAATCGGCTAGAAACTGACAAGATCTGAGTGTGGTTTATTGGAGAGTTGCGGTGTCGTCCTTCTGATTTTAGTTACATGTAAGTTGTGTCTTGGATCAAAGATCCCATATACTGCCCAAAACAGCAATTCAAATCTGCTGAAACAGCTAAAAAAGCAACATGCTTCAACAAAGTTAGTAAAGAGAGATACATTTCACCTAAGGATTTTAACAAAGGGACTGCTAGCCAGGACAACATTGATAGAGCCATTGCAGAAGACATGCAGGCTATTTCTACAGTGGAGTCACCAGCTTTCAGGCAGCTAATTAGCATGATAGCGGTCGTCAAACGGCAAATGGCACGGAAAACATTTTCCAAGTACCTGGGCACAGTGGACAGTGAGTCTGACGTCTCGGTGGCATTGTGGTGACGAGTTGTTCTCTCGTGGGTGCAGCGAAGATGGAAGGTAGGAATAATAATTTAATTATATAATAAAACAAACTAAGAACAAAAACACTTGCACAAAGGCACTAACCAAAAGCCAACAGAACTAGCTTGGGAGCTAGAAAGAACAAAAGGCGCTAGCGTGGAAGCTAGGGACGTAAACAAACAAAATAGCATAGAAGCTAACAAGTATACCAAAATACATTTACATCAATGTTGGAAGAGCGGCGTCAGCTGTTGTGTGTAGCAAGCAAGAGTCCAAGACTGAATGTCAAACAAAGTATATATGTAGGGACATAAATCAGTAGGCAGGTGTGCGTGATCACACGGAAGGCAGGTGACACAAATGCGTTGCTAGGACAACAGAAATAAACCAGGAAGTGCCACAAAGAACTGAAGAAGACAAACACTCGACAGAATGTGATATCAAAAAGAACTAAAACCAAGAATATGCCATGATCCAAGACGTGGATCATGACAGTGAGTACATAAACATGGAAAGCAAGCTAAAGAAGACAATCCAAAGTCTGCCTCTGCTCATTCAGCACTGAAGGTACACACACTGTCAATTCTCTTATATACTCTTTCATTCTAGACTTCTAGAGTGTTTGATTACCACATCACTCTAAATGTAGACTATAAAGTTCACCAACATAAAGAGGGATCCTAGTGGGCCAGGCCAATCTTTCCTTATATCTAAAATAAAACTAAGGAAATGCGTAGCGTGTTCTGGGCTTCACTGAAGACATGATTTAATTTCACAATTCCTTGAGGGAAAAAAAGGTTTGGTTAGGCATGTGTATAGCAGTAAGTGTGCTGTATATAGTGACATGACATATAATCATGTCATGTGTGCCTTCCTTGGGTAAAGCCAGGTTGACAGCCATGTAGTTATTATGCAGTTTGTTACTTATGTACGTTGTGTTGCAGCTATTCAAAATAGTTTTGTCGATTTGTTTTGACCCAAAATCAAATTGTCCCTTTGAAACATATCTTTGTCTTTGTGTGTTGTACGTAGACCACATTGCTTAGCAGAGTTCAGTGGTGCAAATGCAAGTCAAGTTGATCAACAGATTGTATTATTCTCCAGTGCAATAACAGTACTGAAATGAAGGCTAAAAGGGCATTAACGGGAGCCTTAAAAAAAAAAAAAGAAAAAAAAAAGAAGTAACTAAATAGTTACTTTTCAAAGTAACACATTACTATTTGGTGTAAGTAACTGAGTTAAATTTTAAATAAAGTAACTACTAACTGTAACTAGTTACTGGTTTTCATTAACGAACCCAACACTGATGATAATACAGCTTCACCCCTTAAGTCATACAGAATTTTTGACACACACGAGGTTATGCATTTACAGAACTATATTATTATTATTTTATAATATTTTTACATGGGGGAAAAAGAACAGTAAAAATGTACCAAAAAGTCAGAAAATAATGAGAAAGGTTGAACTTTTAAACTAATAATTAATATTATTATACTTAGTTACCTTTAACTCAATGTTTTGTTTTCAAATATAAGTAATATATATATATATACATCCATCCATCCATCCATCCATCCATTTTCTACCGCTTATTCCCTTTTGGGGTCGCGGGGGGTGCTGGCGCCTATCTCAGCTACAATCGGGCGGAAGGCGGGGTACACCCTGAACAAGTCGCCACCTCATCGCAGGGCCAACACAGATAGACAGACAACATTCACGCTCACATTCGCACACTAGGGCCAATTTAGTGTTGCCAATCAACTTATCCCCAGGTGCATGTCTTTGGAGGTGGGAGGAAGCCGGAGTACCCGGAGGGAACCCACGCATTCACGGGGAGAACATGCAAACTCCACACAGAAAGATCCCGAGCCTGGATTTGAACCCAGGACTGCAGGACCTTCGTATTGTGAGGCAGACGCACTAACCCCTCTGCCACCGTGAAGCCCTATATATATATATATATATATATATATATATATATATATATATATATATATATATATATATATATATATATATATATATTGTGTATAACATTTTAAATAAATAAAATAAAAATATCTAAATAGCGCCCCTATTTTTCAGTGTTGTATTTGTACGGGCAGAATTTTTGACACACACGAGGTTATGCATTTACATAATTATTTTATTATTATTTATAATATTCTTAAATGGGGGAAAAAGAACAGTAAAAATGTACCAAAAAGTCAGAAAATAATGAGAAATGTTGAACTTTTAAACTAATAATTAATATTGATATACTTAGTCAATTCTAACTCAATGTTTTGTCTTTAAACATATATATATATATATATATATATATATATATATATATATATATATATATATATATATATATATATATATATATGTCATGTTTGTAATTCAGTTTTAAGTTTGATCATGTTTGTTTTGGTTTTGGACTCTTGTTTCCCGTTTTACACTTCCTGGTTTTGTTTGTTTCCATAGTAACCCATTAGTTTCCACCTGGTCTCCAAGTCACGCCCAGCCCTCAGTCCCACACCTGTTTCTAATCATTATAGCTACTATTTATACCATTTGGTTTCGGTCCTCGTCCCGGGAACTTTGCTATTTGCTTTCTGCCTTCATGCCTGCTATTGCATTGCCTACATATGCTACTCATTCTCCATGCCCACCATCACCTGCCACGCACCTTGCTATTCTTGCCTCCTGTTTTTTTTTGTCACAGTAAGTGTTTTGTTTTAGTTGTTTATAGTCATGCCGTTGTGCTGTTTCTGTTCATAGTTCATTCATGCCATCGTGCAAGTGTTTTTGTTTCCTGTTTGTATTTTGTAGTTCTAGTAATATACCTCCTTGTGAGCGCCCTTTGTTTTGATTATTTTTGTATTTAGTGTATTAATAAAATATCATCATGTAGACTGAATTCACACCTGGCTCGTCCTGTAATCCCTCTGCGTCGAAGGAGCAAAACCAATCCATGTCATAGTTCTGACAATATATATATATATATATATATATATATTATTTTTTTATAAATTTTTTTATTTATGTATTTTTAAATGTATTTATTTATTTTTTTGTATGAAATTTTAAATGAATAAAATAAAAATATCTAGGTAGCGCCCCTATTTTTCAGTGTTGTACTTGTACGTGGCAGAATTCTTGACACACACGAGGTTATGCATTTACAGAACTATATTATTATTATCTTATAATATTCTCACATGGGGGAAAAAGAAACAGTAAAATGTACCAAAAAGTCAGAAAATAATGAGAAAAGTTGCAGTTTTAAACTAATAATTAATATTAATATACTTAGTCACTTCTAACTCAATGTTTTGTCTTTAAACATGAATGATATATATATATATATTTTATTTATTTATTTATTTATTTTTAAATTATTATTTTTTTTGTATAAAATTTTAAAAATATAAAATAAAAATATCTAGATAGCGCCCCTATTTTTCAGTGTTGTATTTGTACATGCAGAATTTTTGACACACACGAGGTTATGCATTTACAGAATTATATTATTATTATCTATAATATTCTTAAATGGAGGGAAAAAGAACAGTAAAAATGTACCAAAATGTCAGAAAATAATGAGAAATGTTGAACTTTTAAACTAAGAACTAATATTAATACACTTAGTCACCTCTAACTCAACGATACGGACCACAGCTAAGAAACAGATATTTTTTGGCGGCACTCGGGGGCCCCGGCCCTAGAGTTAAGAAATGTATAGTACAGGAAATGTGTAGAGAGCTGCACATTCTTGCCTCCTGTTTTTTTTGTCACAGTAAGTGTTTTGTTTTAGTTGTTTATAGTCATGCCGTTGTGCTGTTTCTGTTCATAGTTTATTCATGCCATCGTGCAAGTGTTTTTGTTTCCTGTTTGTATTTTGTAGTCTAGTAATATACCTCCTTGTGAGCGCCCTTTGTTTTGATTATTTTTGTATTTAGTGTATTAATAAAATACCATCATGTAGACTGAATTCACACCTGGCTCGTCCTGTAATCCCTCTGCTTCGAAGGAGCAAAACCAATCCATATTATTATTATTTATAATGTTCTTAAATGGAGGGAAAAAGAACAGTAAAAATGTACCAAAAAGTCAGAAAATAATGAGAAATGTTGAACTTTTAAACTAACAATTAATATTAATACACTTAGTCACCTCTAACTCAAATATTTTGTCTTTAAATAACGATACGGACCACAGCTAAGAAACAGATATTTTTTGGCGGCACTCGGGGGCCCCAGCCCTAGGGTTAAGAAATGTATAGTACAAGAAATGTGTAGAGAGCTGCACATTTTTCATCCAATGTGTGTATTGTACTCATGATTACGTGTTCATCGACAGATTGGCAAGAAAACGAGGGAGCTTCTGCGGCTGAAGAGCAAACGAGAGAATCACAAAGATCAGAAACAACTGGCGACAGACTTCCTGCAAAATGTTAAAAAGGAGAAGGAAAACACTGCGGTATTTTATCCGACCCCTATTAATAATTAGTATGTGTTATGTGTTGAGCCTGCTGTAGTGAATTCATGCTCGGTGTTGGGCAAACAGGCTTTGTGCAGGGCCAAAGACAGAGAAGCCGAATCGGAGAGACACCTCACCGCCATCGCCGAGAGAGAAACCGGTCGGCTGGTGCAGGACCACGCCAAGATGGAGAATGAACTCCGATCTTTGGCTGAGAGGAAAAACATGCTCGAGGTGCTCTGACACTATTAGCTTTGATGAAAGGCACCAGAATGCAAACATTAGACTTTTCGCCCTCGGTCTTCAGAACAACATCTTTAAGGCCAGACAGAAGCTGGAGCAGTTTCAGACACAGATGAAGTGGGACCAGCAGGCCATGGACTCTTTTTTGGAGGAGTCGGCACAAAAAG
This sequence comes from Nerophis ophidion, assembly GCF_033978795.1. Classification (NCBI taxonomy): domain Eukaryota; kingdom Metazoa; phylum Chordata; class Actinopteri; order Syngnathiformes; family Syngnathidae; genus Nerophis; species Nerophis ophidion. The sequence continues at coordinate 13,925,546 of NC_084638.1, forward strand.
AGGAGGACATGATGGCCATCGTTAAGTATTCGCAGCAAGATGAGCAGAGGATTAAGGTATGAACAAGTCCAGTCTTCATCAAAAACAGTTTGCTTTGAATTCATCGTGATTAACCTTCGTCTTGTGTTAGGGTCGGCACTGACCCGTTTTAGTTTTTAAATGCATAAAAACACCACATACATTTATTTTTTTGCATCAAAGCTTTTTGACTTTGTCAGGAACCTCTTTGTCAACAAAATAAAACATTTTAATTGTTTTCACTAAATTATAAAATGCTCTAGTAGAAATTATGCCCTTGGTGTTGTTAGGGTCGGTTTCGACCTAGTTGTAAAAATAAGATGATAAAGCAATGATAAGAGCCAAAACTGAACACACTGACAGCCAGCTCCTCTCCCAATCATGTGAGCTTTAGTGGATTCTCATTTTACCTTGTTATCCTGTACAAAAACAAACAAAAGACGGACACTAAAAGTGTCACTTTTTGCCAGTCTGATTTTGTTTTTTCATTAGTTTTGGAACTAGTAATCTATTTCTCTTGGTTTCATTTGCTTGATTGGTTGTTGTTTGTTTTATGTTGGATTTCTGTTGCTGAAAAAAATACTTTTTAGCCTTTTTCTTGAAGTAAATATATATGGGTCGAAATTGACCCGTAACACCATAGATGTTACTATAGTTAAAATTCTTAAAATGAAAAAATAAATAAAACACATTTATTTAAGAGATGTGTTCTAATACCCCTTAGTAATAGTTAGGTAACACAACAACCTTTTTTTATTTATATGATTCTCTTGAGGTTCGTTTTACCATTTTTAAAAATTGAAATCGAGGGGTATACTGACAAAAAAAGGCCCAATGGCCCAAACCAAAAATATTAAAACCAATATTTTCAAGGATAAGGAAGCCTAACGAGGTAACCAAGAGATGAGAAACAAATTGGATGATAGATCATTGTTTTTAGTGTATTTTACAGCTGATTTAAAACATGGGTCAAAACCGACCCGTTAACATAAGAGATGGTAACAGAAAGCTAACACAAGAGGAAGGTTAATCACGATAAATTACGACTGTGAACTTTTGTCATCAAAGAAGAGTAAATATGAATCTTTTTTTTTTTTTACAAAAACATGCATTCATGCAGGTTTTTATTTGACAGGGACAGTTAGGGGTGTAACGGTGCACAAAAATTTCGGTTCGGTACGTACCTCGGTTTAGAGGTCACGGTTCGATTCATTTTCGGTACAGTAAGAAAACAATAAAATATACATTTTTGGGTTATTTATTCACCAAATTTGTAAACAATGGCTTTATCCTTTTAAAATTGGGAACACTATAATGCAGGGGTCACCAGGTAGTGAAGTGAAGTGAATTATATTTATATAGCGCTTTTCTCAAGTGACTCAAAGCGCTTTACATAGTGAAACCCAATATCTAAGTTACATTTAAACCAGTGTGGGTGGCACTGGGAGCAGGTGGGTAGAGTGTCTTGCCCAAGGACACAACGGCAGTGACTAGGATGGCGGAAGCGGGAATCGAACCTGAAACCCTCAAGTTGCTGGCACGGCCACTCTACCAACCGAGCTATGCCATAGCCCGTAAGGACCAGATGAGTAGCCTGGTGTTCTAAAAAATAGCTAAAATAGCAGCACTTACCAGTGAGCTGCCTCTATTTTCCATCCATCCATCCATTTCCTACCGCTTATTCCCTTTTGGGGTCGCGGGGGTCGCTGGCGCCTATCTCAGCTACAATCGGGCGGAAGGCGGGGTACACCCTGGACAAGTCGCCACCTCATTAAAATTGTATTTATTTATTAGCAAGCTGGTCTCGCTTTGCTCGACGTTTTTAATTCTAAGAGAGACAAAACTCAAATAGAATTTGAAAAACCAAGAAAATATTTTAAAGACTTGGTCTTCACTTGTTTAAATACATTGATTTATTTTTTTTCTTTGCTTCTTATAACTTTCAGAAAGACAATTTTAGAGAAAAAATACAACCTTAAAAATGATTTTAGTACTGTTAAACACATATACCTTTTTACCTTTTAAATTCCTTCCTCTTCATTCCTGACAATTTAAATCAATGTTCAAGTATTTATTTTTTTATTGTTAAGAATAATAAATACATTTTAATTTAATTCTTCATTTTAGCTTCTGTTTTTTCGACAAAGAATATTTGTGAAATATTTCTTCAACCTTATTATGATTAAAATTCCCAAAAAATATCCTGGCAAATCTAAAAAATCTGTAGAATCAAATTTGAATCTTATTTCAAAGTCTTTTGAATTTTTTTTGTAAATTTTTGTCCTGGAAAATCTAGAAGAAATAATGATTTGTCTTTGTTAGACCTATAGCTTGGTCCAATTTGTTAAATATTCTAACAAAGTGCAGATTGGAAATTTTGATGACATTTCAACATGTCATCAAAATTCTAAAATTAATCTTAATCAGGAAAAATTACTAATGATGTTCCATGAATTATTTTTTTAATTTTTTCAAAAAGATTCGAATTA